>NW_026706633.1:0-23172 GCF_029867415.1 Vicia villosa
AGATTGGAGTTTTCTTGAAAAAAGATGTGGGCAAATTTTGGGGTATAACAACTGGGAATGTAAACGATTTTGGGAAATTGAATAGAATTAAAAACGAAGTAGAATTATCGGTAGCACTGAGAAGAGAAGTAGAAAAATTGGAAGATGAACAAATTACGTGGCAGGGGCCACAGAACTGGGGTGGGCGCCCCTATGTGGGGGTGAGGGCCCCATAACCTTGGGTTGGGCGTCCCACCATGTCAAAAGGAGGGGATGGGAACCCCAGTTAGGTAGGTGGACCAATTTTGTTGTTATTTTTCATCTAATTAGCCAATAGAAAGTGAGGTGTCATAGTAATACACTTTTATATGGAGAATAAATATTAATATTAGGTACAAACTATCATGGAAATATAGAATACTAGGTATAGTCTTAAGGGATATATCAGGAGAATACTAAGTGACCCATTTAATTAACTCAGTATCAGCCCAATAAATACAAAAAAAATAGTAGACCATATTGTAAATAATGGGAACAGAAGTGGTAGTTGTACTTAATGAATTTAGCAGTGGAGAGCTAAGTATGTAACAGTAGAAGTAATACTAATAGCAGTAGTGGAACAATGAGAGGTATTAGTTGCAGGAAGAAAAAAAATATAGCGAGTCAAATAATATTAGGAGTGTTTGGGAATAATCCGCTAACCGTTGTTCTTGCGAAGTTTTTGTGATGTTGTGACGCGATGAATTTTTATGAATTGTTGTGAAGTTCAGGAAAATAAAGTGACGAGTAATTATCAATAATGATTGATATATTTTGGTGATGTAGGTGAATTCCTTATGCGACGTTATTTTGTGATTGACTGTGGTTGTTGCATGTCATAGTGTCTCATGAATTGCATGTTGTAGCGACGACCTGGATTGGCAAAACAGCGACGAAGGCTTATGTCTGTTTTGACGCCTCTATTAACTGGCAATTGGCGATGGGGGCTGAAGCCCAGGGTACCACATGCATGATGCATTAGTTGTGTCTCATTCATTTGTTTTATTGTGACGTTGTGCGTGATTATGTGATTTTGATTTTGAATTAGTTGATTGGAATTGAAACTTGAGATATATATTATGACTTGAACCGTAATATACTTTTTTATCATGACTTTATTTATATTATTTGATATCTCACCCTTTGCCTGTTTTCGCCGTTACCTTTATATTGGTAACATGCAGGTGACGCTAGTGAGTGAAGATTTAGCCGCCGTGAGTTGAGTCGGTTGTTGCTCTGATACGTAGCACTCGGGGGGATAAACGATTGTTTTTAATTATTGTTTTAATTGATGAATTTTATTTGGTTTTGGTTTAATTTGTAACTTAAAGTTAACAAGCAAAGATGCTACGACTTGATTTAAATATTTATGAAGTTTGATGATTCCGCTGCAAAGTAAATTATTTGATGAGGTGTTTTTGAGGATTAAATTAATGTTATAATTTGTCCGCTTTCGCTTAAGTGCTATGTATCTATGTGGAGGCGTAATTGCCATATGTGAATTAATTGACGAATGTGATATCCTATTTTATCGTATGAAAATTTTAAAATACTCTAATTTTCTGTATAAATTATCAGGTAGATTTGGGGTGTTACAGTTGTGGACAAAACTGTAAGTATCAGATATGCCTAAGAGGGGGGGGGTGAATTAGGTTTTCAAAAATTAATCGGTTTTATGATAATGTCTTTACTAATTTTTGGTTAAGTGTTTGAAGGCTTTTGATGGTTTTTATCTTTTTCTTGGTAATGGTGATGAAAGCGGTAAAAGCGAAAAGATAAAGAACACAACGATATATACTGGTTCCCCTCACAATCCGAGAGTACTCCAGTCCCCTTTCAAACACGAAAGAGATTTCACTATAGTTAGAATTATTGTACAAGCCTATGCCTAATATCTAACCTATAGGGTGATCAAAGGTTCTTAACACCTTTAAGATCAATCAACACTAATGTGGATGAAGAACAATCCTCTTCAAACACACCACTTACTTCCAACTATCCTGGATAGTAAGGAAACAATATTCTTTGAATTTTTACAAGAGTTTTTGTATGAAGTTTGTAGAGCAATATCAATCTTGGATTGATCTTCTTCTTCAAATAAACAATTCTCAAAATGGATATAAGTGTTCACAATGTATGCATGAAACTTTGAATGAATTTTCAATGAAAATGTGTATAGAAAGTTTCACTTGAAAAGGAGTATTTGATGAACACTTGGAAATATTGAAAGATGAAGAATATATAGTTTATGAATTGTTAATGAAGAAGGTGATTAATGATTATGAAAGATGTAGTATTTATAATGTGTTAAACACCTCTTTGAATGGTTATTTTTTCATGAAGCAATGCAATGATTAAGTGGTATGAAAACAAATTCGTTTGAATGAAATCATGCAATGGAAAAACACACTGGTTCAGTAGGAATCGGTTCCTGCCTGGGACAACCCGGTTCCTGCTGAACGTTACAGCAGAAATATTTGAAATTTGAACTGAGGAACCGGTTCCCACCTAGGGACAACCCGGTTCCTAGTAGTAAAACACAAAGATGATGAAACTGAGAAAGCTGGGAACCGGTTCCCCCATAGGGACAACTCGGTTCCTAAAACCTTTATTTTGAATTTTACATATGAAAAAGGTTTTAAATGAACTCTTTAAAATATGAAACTTGTAGATGATTATGATATGCATGAAAATATATTTTGTGAACAATTATATGTCAAAGTGAGTATTGTTTATACCTTTGACGTTTTAGCTCGATTCTTGAATCTTCACAATTTCTTCAAGACTTTGAAATGATGTATTTTTTGCTTAATACTTGAAATTCTTTTTGCACATCCTTTATGAAAGCTTGATGTCCATATTGTCTTCATCAAAACCAATTATGCTTGAGAAGCTTGCAATTACAAAAACAGTTGAAATTGAGTATTCAAATTCTATCCTTCGAGAGACTTATTTTTGGCTATAAAAGGAAGACCTAAAAGATTGAAGATAAGGAGAATTGCTGAAAAACAACACTCTACAAAACTTACGGTAAAGTGATGCTAAAGATACTCTAATATATTTTTTGTAAAGTTTTGTAAAAGCAAGTGAACTTTTGTTCGTTAACTTGTAGAAAGTGAGCTTTTGTTCATATACTTTTTATAAACACTTTTGTATTTTTGATTGTATTCAAACTTGTGTAATATGCTTTCAAGAAACAACCTTGTAAACACAAACTTTGTATTTCAACTTGTAAGGTGACAGTTCCTTGAGAGACTAAGGTATAGTCAAAATTTCTCAAGAAGACATTGACAAGTAGTCTTTCTGGTTTGCAACACTGACTGTTGGTCTTTGTTGTAGTTCTGTAATTAGTTCGGTTATAGTGGATTAAGTCCTTGTTAAGAAGGTAAAATCACCTTGGCGAGTGGACTGGATTAACTTTGTTAACAATGAATCAGGATAAAAAAATTGCGTCATTGATTTTTGTTCTTGTGTTCTTTGTTTTTGACTTGGGAAGAATTTTATTTTAAACCTTGAAACCGAATTCAAACCCCCTTTCTTGTGTTTCTCTCACTTCCATCCACCACCTCTTCCTACTTCGTGGAGTAATATCAACTTTGATACCCTCCAATTCATGATTTCCCATCTCCCTTTATCTAAAGAGTTTCCCCAGTGACTACCATGCTCTCTAATATAAGTTGACTCTTGCAATCGTAGGCATGGAGGATAACCTTCTCCTGATGGCGTTGATGTTAGAGGATGTAGACCGGAAGAGGCGAGATCAGACTGAGAAGGAGATGAAGGAGAAGCTCAAGAAATATAAAGATTATTATACCGAAAGCTAGAGGTTGGTGGAGGCCTAGTAGAAAGACAAGGAGACCTAGGAGGAAAAGTTGACAGATGTGAAGACCAAGGCTGTCGAGATCGCTGTTAAAGAGAAATCCTAGTAGGAATCCTTGGATGTCGCTGTCCTTTCAAAAAAGGAGTTGTAAGGAGAGATGTCAAAGCTCACTAACAATCCAGTTTCGACCTCTGACGTATACTTTGAGCAAATAAAAGAACATGTTTCCTTCTTCTATCCCAATCTTGATCTGAGCAAATCAGACTTTTATAAAGTTATCTGTGATGGTCAGCTAGTGGGTGAAGAGGCGATGGCCCCTCAGGAGCCTAAAGGTTCTGCACCCTCCAAGGACGCCCAAGACGATGGCGGGGCGACATAAGGAGGTGAATCTGGAACCCCCCAGTCGGAGGATGCCATCATGAAAGAGGCAATTCTGGATTGAATTTAATGGTTTAATTTTTCTCGTGATGTTTCTTGGGCCTTGGTGGCCTTTTGTTATGTTTCTTGACCCCTACGGGGGCTTTTTGTAATCACTCAAATAATGGCGCCCCTTATGCATATTTATGTTACTCATTTTTATTGTTATTTTCCTTTAAGATCCTTTTTGCATGATTATGTTGACCCTCAATTGAGGATTTTTTTTACACCCATCTTCCCTAAGGTAGGGCATGTACCTACCGCTATTCTTACAAAGGGGGAATAAAGATATCACTTAAGGATTAGTGCTTTGATCACCTCTAAAGGTGGTAATGGTTCCTCTTAAGGATCCAACATTTTAATAGCCTCTAAGGGTGGTGAGGATCCTTCTTAGGGATCCATCATCTTGATCGCTTTTACGGACAACTAGGGGTGGGAATAGGCCAGGCCGACCTACAGGGGCCTATGGCCTAGCCTATATAAGGCCGGGCCAGGCCAGACTTTTTTAACCAAAAGGCCAGGCTTAGGCTTTTTTAAAAGCCTATTTAATAAAATAGGCCAGGCTTAGGCTATTAAAAAAGCCTATGAAGCCTTATAGGCCGGCCTATATTTTCATGTATATTAAAAATAGGCTGAATAAAGGCCTATATTTGCATGTATATTAGAAAAAAGACTAAATAAGCAAGCCTATATATGTATATATATTAGAACAAAGGCTAAATAGACCGACCTATATATGCATATATAAGACGACTTATAAGGTTTCTTAAATAATATGGATTAATTGAAAACCATAATGAAAAATAGGCTTTTATATAGGCTTTCAGGCTAGGTCAGGCTTTTAAAAAGGCCAGGCCAGGCCAAAAAAGAAAGCCTATTATAGGCCACATGCCAGGCTCAGGCCTTTCAAGTTTACTGTAGGCCAGGTCTAGGCCTTATAAAGCCTAGCCTAGCCTATTTCCACCCCTACGGACAACAAGGATATTTCTTATGAATCCAATATTTTGATCGCCTATGAGGGTGACAAGGATTCCTCTTTGGGATCTAGTATTTTTATTTCCTCTTAGGGTGGCAGAGGTCTCTCTTAGGGATCCAACATTTTTATCGGCTCTTAGAATGGCCAAGAATCCTCTTAGGGATCCATCATTTTGATCACCTCTTAGAGCGGAAAGGGTCCCTCTTAGGGATCCAATATTGTGATCGCCTCTTAGAGCAACAAGGAACCCTCTTAGGGTGGCAATGACCCCTCTTAAGGATCCATCAATTTGATCGGTATGAGGGCGACAAGGATTCCTCTAAAGGATCTAGCATTTTATCGCCTCTTAGAGCGACAAGGGTCCCTTTTATGGATCTAATAGCGACAAGGATCCCTCTTAGAGATCCAACATTTTAATCACCTCTTAGAGCGGCCAGGATCCCTCTTAGGGATCCAACATTTGGATCGCCTCTTAAGGCGACAAAGATCCTTCTTAGTGATCCAACATTTTGATCGCTTCTTAGGACGATCTTCTCCCAAGATTTTAGGTATTTTTGCAAAAAGGGAATAACTAGCAAACACAAATTCTATGAAATAATAAAATGAGGGACCACATTAAAAACCCTCGCCCCATGCAAGGCACATAGGGAAATAATGCACCCCATAAAACAACAAGTCTTTACAACGGTAGAGATGTAATACTCGTCTATCAAAATTAACATCAAAATGATTAAACGACGATAAAGAAAGCAAACAAATGACATTAGGGAAAGTGGAGCCAGATGTCATTCCTTATGAGTTTTTAATCTTTGGTCTCCTCGCTTACTTGAGGGGGAGCCTACCCACATTTGCAAGTTTATCTTGGTGGCTTTATTCATAAACCCACTTTCTTAGCGTTTGCGCCTAGAATGCGGTCCCTTTTTTTCGCTTGAGGCTCTCTACATAGCACTTTTTAGTGATTTCCTGATCTCCCCAGATAACTTTTACCCGGCTGCGCTCCATGCTTGAAAATCCATATGCAGTTGTATATGTCTTTCTTATATAAGTATTACGCTAAGTCACACACAAAGACACTTTCATGCATAATTGTAAAGTTTCACCTCATTCATGTACTGACTTGAGGATATTATAGTTGACCTTTTTACAGGTATCCTATTTAATTATCGAAAAACAATCCCCACTACAATGAAAACTTTTTCACGTTGGTCATCATCAATTTTTAGTTCCAATACAGAATGCTCGAAGTTCCGACCCTTTAACCCCTTAACCTTAACTAAAATAGCAGTTGTTAAAATACACAAAAAAAATCTTAATTTGAGAATCGAGTTCAATGATAATTTTTTTCCAAATCTACACCCATCAATCTAACAAAATATTTTTTCTAAGAGACAAAGCTATGACATGTTCTCACAAAAAAAAGAATGTCCCTTGCAAAAACCATGGTCCACATTCTTAAAATCATTTGGAATGGTAACTTATAAGTTTTTTTTTTATCTGCATCTAATTTTCTTATATTGATGGATGATGATTGACATAACACAATCATAAGCAAGGAAGTGATTTCCTCGTCATTCCAACACCATAACAGCAATATACTTGCTTCTTCTTTTTTGGAGATAACATAACAGCCAGCAATACTTAGTTGTTCCTTCCAAAAGCCGCCAATTTGGATTCTCCAAACCCAACACCCCACCCCACGCTCTCCACCAAGCGCGTCCCCTACAAACCCCACCCCTTTTGATTTTTCTAACGTCTTTTGTTTAGTCACAATAATCAACTCAACCAATAACTATCCTAATACTTTTCAAATTCGAAAACCGCCACCAAAAATTCGCTGTTTCTTTCACCCTATAAATAATTTAATATTTTCATTATTCTTATCCTTAATTATTACCCCATTTTTTAATACCCGTTTGGGTCGTTAACTTTAGATCCAAATTCGCAACACAAAATTCATCATCAAAAAGCTTCTATTTTCTCTATTTTCTCAATTGGGTTTCCGGAATCAAATTTTTCTAGGGTTTTGTTTCACTCCCACGCCACCAATGGATCCCAAACAAACCACTTCCTCCAGTACTGGTGGTGGTTTCTTTGCTTCTATTGCTTCAAGTTTGTCCAATTTTGGCTCTGTCGTGTCCAAATCTGTTAACGGGTATCAATCATAATTTCAAACTTGTTCAATTTACCAGTTTTCAATTTTTATGTGTGGGGAATTTCCTTGATATCATCGTTTTACCCTGTAGCGATTTTTGTTTTTGATGATGATCTTTCAAAATTGGGTTTTTAGATGTGTTGCTATGTGTTAGGTTATGGATGTTTCACAGTTACTAGGTTTATGATTTAGTTTTGCTATTTTGTGATTTTGTGTTTTGAGGTTTTACTGTAGATGGATTTGTTGTTTGCAAATTGGAATAATTTGGTTTATTTCTTAGTTTGGTTGGTTTGATTTGATTTATGAGCTGATGAGATTTATTTTTTTGATTATTTGTTGTGATGTTGATTTTTTAGTCCTACTGGAATTGAGCTTGAGGGATTGGAAGTTGTTAATCCAGAAGGAGGAACGGAAGATGCTGAAGAGGAAGCGAAAAAGGGACGATGGAAAGAGGAGGTATAGTACTACTACTGATCACCTATGAACCACTTACACAGATTGAATGTAAGTATGCACGTAAGTGTTGGATAGCTACATAACTGTTTGGTTTTGTGGCGGCAAATTTTCACATCACCGGAGAAGTTCTCTTTTGTAGCTTCTAAGAGTTATGTCAATTATGCGTTGTTATTGATGCAAACACGCATAATGGGCAACTAAGCATGTAAACAAACAAATAGTGTGTGTGTGTTTGGTTCTGTGGTGAAAAAAATTGACTTTGAATGAATTGTTTTCATAAAATTGATTCTAGCTTAAACGCAATTGAAAGTAAAGTGATTTATGTTTGGATAAATTTATCTAGAAATGAGTTGAACAGTCAACTTCGATGTAAAAGTCACATTTAAACTCAAAAGCTACAAATTCTAACTTCAAGTAGAATCAATTTTGGAGGCAGGTTTTATTCTACTTTAGAAGCAATCTATATTTTATCAGACACAAATTATTGGTTTCCATTTTTGTAACTAAAGATGGGAATATGCATATTGAAACATCTGCGCGGCATGTTAAACAGTGCTCTGAATTGCGGATCTAGGAAAATAACAATTTGCTTAAATTCTGCTAAATACCGTATTTAACAACACTTTGTACTAAATAGCGTATTGTGAGTTTATCCTTGAAGTGTTATTTTTTTCATTACAGGAACGGGATAGTTACTGGAAAATGATGCAAAAGTATGTTGGCTCTGATATCACATCAATGGTGACACTTCCAGTTATCATTTTTGAGCCAATGACGATGATACAAAAAATGGCCGAGGTCTGTTTTATCATAAAATGTACTTTGCTACATATGTTTTGTGCTATTTGCATTAGTACAAACTATTTTAGAAAGAGTTTCATATTTAGAATGCAGAAACTCATTGGTTCTTTAATTTCACAGCTTATGGAGTACTCTTACCTATTAGATATGGCGGATGAGACTGATGATCCATACATGAGACTTGTGTATGCCTGTGAGTATCATTTCATAGTTTCCCTCACTTGCATACGCACGCGCACACAGAAACATAAATGTGCATACATTGCATGGAATATGACCTTATAGATGGTTTTTGCAGCATCGTTCTTTATATCTGTATACTACGCCTATCAAAGAACATGGAAGCCATTCAATCCAATTCTTGGTGAGACTTATGAAATGGCTAACCATGGTGGCATGTCATTTATAGCAGAGCAGGTTCGTTTAACGTCCTGTTTATTTCTATTCCAGTTCTTCAAATAAAATGCTGATTCCACAAAAGTTTACATTCCTCTCTTTGTCATTTATTTTTTTCCACGGCCTCTGGAATATGCACAGTTTTTCAGTTATATTGTAGTTCTCCTATATTTAGTATGATTCTTACTTGTGTTGTTGACTTATAAAACCAAATTGCTTCAGGTCAGTCATCATCCTCCAATGAGTGCCGGACATGCTGAAAATGAACATTTCACTTACGATGTGACATCAAAATTGAAAACTAAATTTCTTGGCAACTCGGTTGATGTATATCCTGTTGGAAGGTAATACTTATTCTGCCTTTATATTAAAAATAATAAAGAAGATAAAATCCCGAAAAATCATTGTACACATCATTCCTTAGCAAGTATTTTTCAAGTTGTTGTATTGTATGTATAATGCATATGTAACGCGCTTTTACTTACCTTAATGCAGGACACGAGTTACTCTAAAAAGAGATGGTGTGACCCTTGATTTGGTGCCTCCACCTACAAAAGTTAGCAACTTGATTTTTGGACGAACTTGGATTGATTCACCCGGGGAGATGGTCCTGACAAATCTGACTACAGGGGATAAAGTCGTGCTGTATTTTCAACCATGTGGCTGGTTCGGGTATGCTACGCGATTCAATGTTCATGCATTTTCTTGCTTGAAATGATAGAAATGATTGTTATTATATTTGTCTTATGTAATAATGTGAACATTTTGCTTATTCGTCTTCCAGTTACGATTTTCACTTCATATGTGTAAACTATTAAATTCAAAACTTCTTTAGTGCTGCTTTTATATATAATATCCAACTATAAAGGCATTGACCTTTTGCAGAGCTGGTCGATATGAAGTGGACGGATATGTGTATAATGCAGCTGAAGAGCCAAAAATTCTAATAACTGGAAAATGGAATGAATCTTTGAGTTATCAAGTTTGTGACCCAGAAGGAGAGCCACTTCCTGGAACTGAGTTGAAAGAGGTTAGTAGTTCAACTCTCTCTTCAGTGTTATGCCCATAAAGATGATGTGATCTCGTTTAATATCACGCTCTTTGTTCTTTAGATTATGCTGTTACAATTGTTCATGAAATTGTAGTAAAATTGTACGATTTAAAGGAATTGTACAATTTTCAGGAGATGATGTATTGTGTCACATGTTCTTTGATTTCTTCTTTCTTTCCGGAAACTCTTGCAATTTTTAATCAAGTTGTGTTCCATTCTGCAGGTTTGGAAAGTTGCCGAGATCCCTAAAAAGGACAAATTCCAATACACCTATTTTGCACACAAGCTTAACAGCTTTGACACTGCTCCCAAGAAGTTGTTGGCATCTGATTCTCGTCTTCGTCCTGATAGATTGGCCCTTGAGAAAGGTGACCTATCGGTGTCGGGCAATGAAAAGAGCAGGTAACTAACTACTGTGCACCGTCTCTAGAAACCAAAGATGACAACAGGGTTAGTGTTGATTGTTCTCTTACATTTTTGTCTACTTACTTTTCAGTTTGGAGGAGAGACAAAGAGCCGAGAAGAGAAACCGAGAGGCGAAGAACCAGAAGTTCATTCCTAGATGGTTTGATCTAACCGAGGAAGTAACACCTACACCTTGGGGTGAATTGGAAGTCTACCAATACAATGGTAAATATACGGAACATCGCACCGCTATAGATAGTTCTGATTGCATTGAGGAGCCTGATAGTAGACCAGAATTCAATCCTTGGCAATTTGATAATTTGGTGGCTGAATAAACATTCTCGTGGAGTTTTTCTTAACTGTCATTTTGTTATTATAAGTTTGTAATGTATCTATTATTTGAACACAGATTTTATCTTGTTTTTTTTTTTGGGTTGTATTATGTTGTAGCATTTGATTAATCAATATTAGCCATGTTAGTTCAATCTATTCTGAAGCCATCCTCATTGCTGCTTGTGACATTTTCTTTTTTTACGTTTTCTGATGTTTTTTTGGTTCAAGTTCTAATGTAATTTTAAACTTAAGGTTATAGTCATTTTCAAATGTTGGTGTGGTCCAATGTTTTTTTTAAAGTTCACCCCCGAGTTAAAGGAATTGCTCTTCACTGAGTTATTTTATGATATAATAAAATTACAAGCTTATGAATATCAAATTTCTAACCATCTTCTCAAAATGAGGATTTTTCTTTGCACCCTTATACTTTTCTCCAAGACTCTTGGTAAAATGTCAAAAACGTCTCATGTTTTTGGAGATTTCTCTTTGGACAATCACATTTTTTTTTCGGTGTCATCATGTTCGCAAGCAGTAAACATTTGTTTATTTATGAAACATTGACCAACATCTATCTCGACGAGATTCAGTTTAACATCATCATTCACTTCATCTGATTTAATATCATGCTTCACTTCATCTGGTTAAACATTATCCTTTGCTACATCCTGTTTTACATCATTACACACAACAACTTTGAGAATGCTTCACTTCATCTGGTTTAACATTATCCTTTGCTACATCCTGTTTTACATCATTACACACAACAACTTTGAGAAAGATATCTTGGTGCATCATATCTGATAAGAACCAAAATAAGAAAATGTTTAAGAACAAACATATCTTGGTGCATCATATCTGATAAGAACCAAAATAAGAAAATGAACAAGTAACAAAAGATTTCAAAAATACACATGAAATTATGGTAGGTGAGTTCGAATACGTATATCCAGAAAAAAGCGCATATTTTTTCCGCTCAAACACAAGATTAATGCAAGTAATGAGGGATGAAATGAAGGAACTTTATCTTAAGTTGCACCTTATTTGGTTCCTTTTGATGTGATAAAATGCAACTCAACCATAAAAGTGTTTATTGTGGTTGGATCGTTTGTCAAAAGTCTATTGTGTGGTATACCTACCAAGCCTTTATGCAACTCAACAGTCTCTTAAAGAAGCCAATATGTGCACACCGACTTCATTCAATACGTATAATCCTATTGTCTCCAAAGAGTGCTTAGAAAGGCCAACTAGACAAACATATACATCATATTGCAAGGTTGAAAGTAAATCTCCTTATGATGAAAAGGCGTGTCATGACAATTTTTTATGCCTTGGTACGATCTCCAAAGAAAACTTAAAACTCTGACCATATATCCATACGAATTACATTCAAACTTGCTTTCAATAAGTATTTTCAATTCTGCCATCCATCCAGACTAGATTTGTTAGAATTCTCCCAATAACACTTTCTTCTCTACAACATTTGTTAAGTAAATCCCAACCAAACATCTCCCTATTGGCTCTATATAGCAATTCTTCCAGTACATATTTGGAACAAAGTTATTAATAGTCGTCAATAGAGCCGTTATCCTGGGACAAGAGTGCGATGCGGAGGCCAACCACTATGACATAAGAGTCTGCGTTTCAGTTTGAGACTGTGGCTTCTTTTTGTCTTAGAGATGGTCATGGGAGAGTAGATCTTCCCAATCAAAAGTGGGTTACAAACTGCTATCTATTTTGACTGAGAAAAACAATATTTACCCTTAAAAATTAGCGTTGGAGGAGTTTTTTTTTTGTAGCTTCGCCTAATTTTCCCTAACTCTGAAAAACACCTCATGCGTTTCTCATTTCTTATCATCTTCTCACTTGCTCACGCGTTTCTCATTTCCTCGTGTGTTTCTCACTTTTCACCTTCTTCTCATTTTCTCATGCGCTTCTCACTTTTCATTGTATTATCACTTCCTCACACGTTCTCACTTTCTCGCACATTTCTCACTTCTCATCGTCTTCTCACTTTCTCATGTGTTTCTCAACTCTCATTGTCTTCTTTATTTTCTCTTCTTTATTTATTTAGTAATAACTTTTTCTTCTTCTTTACTTACTATTTTTCTTTCTTTACTATTCTCACTCTTTTTTTCCTCTTTTCTAAAGTAATAATAATTTATTTGTTTCTTTACTCTATATAATTATATTCCTCGATTTTCTTCATAACTCTTCATAACTTTGTTCTCTATATTTTAAAGTAATAATAGGGGTGTATATGAACCGGTTTGAGTTGGGCTTGGTCAAACCCAATACCTAAACCATATAGTGTACTTTAGTTAGGACGAGGTAAAATGACTACTTACACTAATTTTTAGATTGAGTTGAGTCGAGTAATGAGTTACCCAGATAATTTTTCCTATTTTTTAAATATTAAGTGACTAAATGATGAGCCATAGTAATTTTTTACAAAAATTATTAACATTGTTATTTTCTTAAAAAATTATAACATAAAATAATTGTAACATATTAAAGTTGCATAGCTAAAAATCTTATTAGCATCCATATAATAAAAGTGAAACATTCAAAAAAAAAAATTAAATGACTAAAATTGAAAAAACTAAGTTAAAATTCATTAAAATCCCTATAATTAAAATAAAAATATTTGATTTTGTAAAAACAAAGTGGGCAAGAAACTTAGAGTTAGGATGATATTAGTCACTTTCCGAGGCTTACTATCATGCTTTTCTTTCTTCATTCACTTTCCTCCTCTCATGTTTATCCACGTAAATTTATTAAAAAAATATTATATTTTACTCAAGCTTGTGTTTTTACTATTTTTAGTTTGATAGTATTTCTTATTAAATGAATTTATATAATTTAACCCATTAAAAACTAGGAAAGAATAAATATTAATTATTTTAAAAAGCTTTTTTTTATAAAATAATTTGATGATTAATCCGAAAGCAAAAAAAAGCTTTCTTAATAATTTTTTATAGAATAACATAATAACTCCAAGAACAAAAAAAAAAGCAAAAGATCATCAATCTCTCCTTGGATTTCCAATCTGCACTGCGGTCCACCGCTGCTCCGACTCCGAGCGCAATTCCGGCGAAGCTATCAACCTCGATTGCGATCTCCTTGCTGGCTCCCTCCGATTCAAGTTTTGCTTCGCATTGCTAACATTTTCTTACACTCAATTTTTAGTGTTACTTGAAATTGGAATTAGATAATGGTCGATGATTAATCCGAAGGCTTATGTGAATATTTATTGGACATTCTCTCACGAATAGGAACGAGTGACCCTACCATATCTTGTCAGTTGCTAATTTATGAGGTTATTTGGTTTTGATTCACGTGGACATGTGGTGATGTTGGTTGAATACTAGTGAATAAACTTGATGTGGTGATTTTGCTTGTGAATTAATGTCATTGAAGTAGTTTGAGGAGAATATTATTGAACTTGATGCATTAAGTCTCAAAGAATGTTGAAATAGCTTTTATGATGAGTTTGTGGTCTTGAATGAAGGATGAATCTTATTGGACCAATTGGCTGCTACGATTAATTTGAATTTGTGCACTAGGGAAATAATCTTGTTGTTGTTTGATTTTACTTATAAAAGCCATGTGGTGTAATGAATTTGAGTGTGGTTGAGTATAGAAATTGTGGAGAATTTGTTATATTGCCAATGCTGAAATTTGTTTGGTTTTAATGTCATAAATTGTTTGCTTGAATATAACTCATGAAGTGTTGACAAAATTGATGGTTGAGTGTTGAAGTTCAAAGTTTATGCATGATTTTTGTTGATAATATGAAGTGCAAAGTGCGGTAAAATTCCTTGAGATGTTGCTATTGATAAAAAAATGTATTAATTCTTGCAAATGAAAATGATGTTGGTGCTGAATTTTGGATTGAATTTGTTACCATGAGTTGTTGTTGTAGATTTGTGGAAAATTGATAAAGTTCTTGAAAGGGATGATAATGTTTGTTGTGTTGTCTAATATCAACTTGAATCCAATATTCATCAATGTTAATGTGCATTGAACCTTGAAGATAAAGTTGTTTGTGGTTGGCATTGTTGTTTCTATCTTTGAACATGAATTTGATGCTTTGTGCCTACTTGAGAATCATGTCTTATGCTAAGTTCCAACTTGTAAATGAGGTGCTACTTTGAGCCAATTGCTACGAGCCATTTCTTTGTGTTTATGTGTGATTTCTATGAGTTGTTGGGGCTGTGTTAAAGGTACCTTAGTGCAGAATTTTCTTGACTTTGTATTCGTGTTGCATTTCATTACTTTCAACTCATGAAAACATAGTTTTTTGAATGATATTTGTCTAAACTTTGTTGTGTTGTTTGTTTGTTAATGCTAAGTGATAATAGAGCTTTCTCATGTGCTAATGGTTGCCTCTAAGTGCTGGAATTTTCTGTCTTGTGTTGCTTATTGTTTTTCTCCCGGATTTTCCGAAACACATGTGTCGCGTCGGTTCTTTTCCAAAACGTCATAACTCTTGAACCGTGTTGAATTTTTGCAAGTGTGAATATTGTTTTTTGAGTAGAATATTGCTTTCGAAGCTGATGGTGAGGTTTATTTTCGGTTTCGGCCGACGTTTTTTTTATCGTTTTTGCTACTGTCCCGTTTCGGAAATCGTGTTTCCGAGCCGATTTAATAATTTCTGGCTGCATATTTGGGTTCTTTGACACGTTTTTAGCTTACCATAAAATTTTGGCTTCATTCCGACAAAGTTGATTTTTACCGTTTTTACCCGATTTCGCCGTTTCGGTGTACCTTTTGACTTGTAAATATTTGCTTTGGTTTCCATAATACTTGTGTACATGTTTGGTTAATATTTGAATGCTATTTCATGTTTCTATCCTAGTTTCGCTTGATTTATGCTTAAAAAGTGTGGTAATTGTTCAATTCTCGCTTAAAACCGTATATTTTGCTTCTAATTGTGTCTTGCCTACTTGTGGGTGTTTGTTGTCGGTTCCAACATTGTTTTGTGTATATTTTCTTATGTGCATTGTTGCTGCCTCGTTCGGATTTTGATTTGCTTTTGCCGTATTTTCAGTTTTTACTTCGTCATTCATTTTCGGTTTAATTTGTAACAAAACAACGCAATTCCGATTGCGGTACTTTGTTATCTCTAACTTGTGCGCTAGTATGCGAGGCATTTCGAAGGTATCTTCCGGTTGGCGCTTACTCACTTGTGTTCCGCTTTACTTGCGGGACACAATATTATCTCTTCTCGATTCACGTTCTCGATCGTGAGGCGTGCGCGTTACTTTTATTTATGTATTGTCTGGATTTCATGTTCCCTTCCAGGTGTATAGTACGTTTGTGCTCGACGCACATATCGGCGCGTAATTTATTTTCACGGCAGCGATTCTTGTTGATTACGCAGTTCATTCGGAGAGCTGATTATTTGCCTGTTGCTTTTGCTAGCTCGCTGCGGAATCTCTGGTTTTCTTTATTACTTTGTGCATAAATTTACGGATCATAATCCGTTTGGTATTGATCTTGTTTCATTTTACTTTTTCTCGCATTTTATTGCTTTCGTGCATCATTCATAACATGAGAAGCAGGGTAGACATTCATCATCTTTTGCCATGAGAAGTAGGACTTAGGCATGCATTGCATCTGGAAATCCTCTGAGGCGTGTGTCGGAGGTTCTGTTTTTGTCGGTGTATTTACGTTTGTGCTTGCAGGAAGTCCTAACAAAGGCAATTATAAGTCCTCGAGAAGGCAGGCGGAGAAGGTTCGCACTCAACCCCGACAACTTTCAGTCCCCAGGTCGTCCTTATGCTCGCTTTTTGCAAGCTCAGAGCTCTGGACAAGTCCCCTAGATCGTTGAGTCGAACGCCCAAAATGGGTAAAGTGAAGAGGATCCATGCAATCGGACCCCCACATTTCTTAGCTCACGTCGTCCAACGTTGATGCTCGGTGTACACGCGCATCGATTTGCCTCTGCTCCTCTTTGCCCCGGTAATACAATGTCGCGGTTAAGGATTCACATCTCCTCGGTCTAATGCTTGGTTGACTCGGGTGATACACTCCCCTTGGCTATGGCGGGACCACTTTTCTACTACAAGGCATACGCCTGTAGGTGTGTGTGCACGAGCCGAGCTCGTTTGTTTGATATTCTTGTTTTCTTTCGCTTTCCCTATAGGATTTTGAGACGTAGCGTAGTTCCTTTTGTATGCTCCCTTAAGGTAGAATCAATTCCTTTTGTATGTTCCCTTAGGATAAAATCAATTCCTTTTGTATACCAACATAGGTAGATGTTTCCTCTAGAACCCTTAAACAATTAGGTAGACATTAACACGACTTAGGTAGATTCTCTTCCCTTTTTCTTTTCCTTTTACAACTTTAAAACATCTAATAAATACTTAAACTCTTTCCCTTGAAAAACACCGACAATGCACTCAAAACACCTAACAAATATCGAAACTCATAAAAAAGGACTTTCCCACTAAAAGATACAAACCAAATCCTTTCTTTTTCTTTTGCCTCGTAGGCATCTAAGGGCATGTTATTTCTGCTTGATCGCATCATAGGTCGTCCCTTATGCAAGAGTGTGAACGTTAACGCCGTCCAACTAGAAAACACAAAAACAAACAGAAACATTTGAGCCGAGCTACGGTAACTCTGATTCTTCAAAAATGATACGTAGGCAGCGGGGTAGGGCCCGTGCGAGTACAATTCTTTATTTTCCCTACATTTTGCATGCATCCTAGTTCAGTTTTAGGCATAAACTCTTTTATACACCCATAGATTAGAGTACAAGCGTGGATCCCATCGAGTACGATGGACATGAGGGGTGCTAGCACCTTCCCCTCGCGTAATCGACTCTCTTACCCTTTTCTCTGGTCGTGAGACCATTGCACCTTGTTTCGTAGTTTGCTGGCATTCCCTTCCTCTTAGGATAAATATGTTAGTGGCGACTCTGTTGATTTTCACGGTAACGACACCAGGAACTAAAACTGCATGCATAAATTTTTTATAAGAATCAAGATATGTCAATTTTTTAATAGGGACTAAAAATAAAATTTGAAATAGTTATAAGGATCAAAAACATATTTAACTCTATTAAATAATAAAAAATAATTTGACATTTAGTTTGCTGATAGTAACATTTTGACATTAGTTACATCTTCTTCCATCGACTCTCCATGTTTTTTATTACATGTCACTTTGAGGGGGAAAATCATATTAAATTATAAATTATTTTACATTACTTATAAAATAAAGATAAAGAAGATAAAAGTTTATAGAGAAAAATGAGAATTATTCTTATTATTATTTTAACGGTGTGATATTATACAATGAGATTGATCCAATTTATAGAACATCATATAGACATTGTAATAAATACAAATTATTGTAAATAAGGAATGTAGTTATTAGAAGACAAATCATCCATTATTCATAACACTCCCCCTTGGAGGGGATTCTTCCAAACTTCTTTCTTCTTCGTTTTGGTGGCGGGATTTATTAAAGGTCGGTTTTGTTAATTCTTTTCATAATGACCCTTTTGTTTCTAATTGTTCTTTTCTAGTGGGAAATGGTTTCTCTACTCCTTTTTGGGAAGTTTGTTGGTTGAATAACTCTATTTTGATGGAGGTTTTTCCAGAACTTTACGAGTTTTCTTCTTTGAAGAAAGTGTTTGTAGCGGCTATGGGAGGTTGGAGTGATGGAGGGTGGATTTTGGGTGATTTAGGTATTTCGGAGGTGGGGGCGGCGGAGGCGGGCTTATCTATTAAGCTTGCGATTTTGAAGGCGCAATTGGAGCTTTTCGGGGGCTTGAAAACCGACAAAGACTCCGTTTGTTGGCTTCTTGAAAAGGAGAAATGTTTCACTGTCTCTTCGTGTTATCACCGTTATACTTCTTATCGTACACCTTTTGGCCCTCCTAATAGGTACGATGAAGCTTTGGAAAAGATTTGGAGGATGGAGATCCCTTTCAAGATTAAAGCATTTGCGTGGAGACTTTTTGGTAATAGGTTACCGACTAAAGATCTTTTGTTGGTTAGAGGTATTGATTTTTCTACTTCTAATTTAAATTGTGTTTTTTGCAATACACATTTGGAGGATAGGAACCATATCTTTTTTAAATGTGATGTAATTAAAGTGGTTTGGAAAGAAATTGGTGTGTGGGTGGATCATCCAAGTTGGAAAGAGGAAGATTGTATTCCGTCATTTATGGAATGGTATTCCACGGGTTGTGTGAAAAGTATCAAGATTGGTAAATTGGGGGTGTTTTGGTTAGCCACTTGTTGGATTATTTGGTTGACAAGAAACGGCTTTTGCTTTAGGAATGAAGGGTGGAACGTAAATAATATTGTTTGGAACATCAAGATTTTGATATGGAGGTGGTCTTCCTTCGGTGACATTGCTTATTCCAATTGTAACTTTTACGATTTTAGCAAAGACCCGTTGTCTTTTATGTCGTAATTGTAATTGGTTTGTAATATCGTTTTTTGTCGGACTCGTTCCGTTCTTGTGTATTAAGGTTGGAGAACCCTTAGTTCTCTTATATATATCATCTCTTGCTTACACAAAAAAAAAATATATATGCCTCGTTAAAACCTTAGAAAAACTCAGTGGAAAAAATGTATTATATCCTCTTAAAATAAATTCATTTCCCCCCTCAGCTGAATGATCATTTCTTCATTGATGAAGACCAATCTTTTGTACTAGTTGGTTGAAATTTATGCTTGGGAGTGATTTTGTGAAATAGTCAGCAAAATTATCACATGAACAGATTATTGAATGTTTATATCACCAATATTTTGAAGATTATGAGTGAAAACGAACTTTGGAGAAATGTGTTTTATCTTCATATATGGTCGTTGTATTTAATTTTTCACAAGACAAACCACAAGTATTTTGTATGTGTTGAATTATGGATCTTAACCAAACACATTTTTCGACTTGCCTCATTTAATGCTAAAAGTTATGCATGATTAGATGAAGTTGCTGCTATTGTTTATTTCACTCATCACCATGAAATAGATGTAAACAAATAACCTGTTTGTGATCTGCCATTATCACTACTAAAAAAATTAAATTTAGAGAGGGTAATATTCCATCACTAATGCACGGAAATTCCGTCACAAACACATTTAATGACGGATTTAGTGACGAGCGAATATCCGTACCGAATTTCAATGTGGCAAATTGTTTGTGAGGGAATTCAAATTCCCTCACAAATAGATACGGAACAATCTGTCACTAAATTAAACTTCCGTCACTGAAAATTAAAAGAAAATCCGTCAATAATTAGTGAGGGATTATTAAATACCTCAATAATTATGGTAGTGATGTTTCTAATCCGTCACTAAATACTGAAGATTAATGAATGGATATTCGTTTTATGAGGAATGTTTTCCGTCACTAAATTAAATAAATAAATTTCGTGACATTTATATTTCATCACTAAATTATATAAACATTATTTAGTGACCTGCATGATGATGCTGAAAATCTAAATTTCCTGACAAATTTAATTAATATTGTAGCTGAAAATTTATTTATCATCATAATTAAAATAAATCAGTCATAATATAAAACACTAGAAGCTGTTTTTGTGAATATCATAAATATTCTTCAAATAAAAACTAATAGTGCTAAAAACTTGTTCTCAAAACTAAATATTAAAACCATAGTTTTTTTCTTGTTGACAGTAGATATTACAACTAAAATAGTCCAAGCAAAGCTCTTAAAATTTAGAAATTACAACAAAAATACTACTATCATTGTCCTTGAAAATTAGGAGATGACAAACAAAAGTGTATTCACTACAATTTAGTAATGTTTTTCAAGAAGTGGGTGAAGATGGAGTTTGATCCGGACGTGGAGGTAGATGACCTGCAGAAAAAGTTTCCATAAATCGGAATAATTGTTCTCTAAGCAAACGCGAGTCTTCCTGTGATGCACGAATAAAATCCTCATGAGTCTTAAGTTTATCTTTAAGAGTTTTGTTTTCAATAGACAAATCAGAAATAACAGTCCTCATTTGTTCATACTCAGATGAAGAGATACCGTCAGATGTGAAAGATTTAGACGACTTGTACTTTGATGCTTCTGGTCCCAAACCATATATACGACTTTTCTTATCCACACCTCCAACAACATCTAAGAAGATGAGGTTGTCAGATTGATAACTAGAAACATCATCTCCGGGTGCCTCTTGTGAATCCCTCTCAATAATCCTCTTTTCATACTCATTCTGAAATAGTAATTTAGTAAAGATGCAGAATATAATCAGCCAAAATACAAAATAACATAATATTAATAGTTCATAAGAACTTGCACATTCTTGAATTTGCACTAGTTCATAAGAACCATGCATAGACATGCATTAACGCATCCATATATAGTACACGCATTTTAATAGATAAAAGCTATAAGTTGATGCATTAGCACATCATTAATACAACTACATCTAGTCCAATAAATTTAGTAGATAAAAGCATTAACGCACCATTATAACATCATTATTACAAACACTACTTCATGCATTGATACAACATAATATAACCACATCTAGTACAAACATTTTAGCATATAAGATATTATATATCATTAGAACATCATCGATACGAACATTAATTCATACATGTGTACAACATAGAACAATCACATATAGTACATGCAGTTTAGATAAAATAAATAGTATATCATTCATACAAACATTAATATAACATGTTCAGCGAGTTCATGAAATTGACACTTACAGCAACCATCTCTGATTTTGAAGAATCTCACTTTTCTGGGTTACCTTTAACTCTATGTGTCTTTTGAAATAACTCCCAACAAATTGGACTCGTATCTGAGGATTTTTTCTAAAAAGAAAAAAATCAATGTTAATTAGAATTAAAATATTTAACATCACTACTAAAAAAATGCAATTTATAAATGAATGAAGGATATCATGAAGACTAATGCAACTGATAGAATAATAAAATGTAACTAATTGATTCAATTGCCAAAAAAAAGAATAAGGATTGGTAGAGAGTGGCAGCAGAAAAGATCAATAATATATAGGTTTCTTATAAACTTACTAAATCTCACCTCTCATCCCTAATTACACTTAATACAAACCTTCTATTTTTTATTCTTTTTAAAATACCCAATTTTCATAATCTTTTTGTCCATGTTTTTGTCATATGTTATTGTCTACTTTCATATTCAGCATGGGCATACAATTTTGTAAAATTTATTCTATTAGCTACGATCTATAATATTGTTATAACAAAAGTAATTAAATTTCTTACTAATATCTTATAGTGCTCAGTTGTCGGAATTGATCCTCCAGTGTGTAGTGGGTCATCCGAAGATCTTCTATTGTGAGTGTTAATTTTTGACTTTCTTTTCCACTTATCATCATTCCATTTTTCTTCTAATATCTTTCTCATCTCAATAGGAATCCAATCACCTGAATCAGTCTTCTTTCTCACTCTATACATTGCGTTTGAGTATGCATCAGAGGCTTTATGATCAAATATCTTCTTAATTTCTTCCTCATGTTCAGGTAGCCTCTTGTACTTTCTCTACAATATAGACAATATAAGTTAGTAGAAAAAAATTATTTGAATACCATAATCCAGATGGTTCTATATTCAATAACTAATTAAGTTCTTACAAATCATCCCTTGGAGTAATTCTACAAATTAAAACTCAAATAAGTTAAAGTAACTATGATGCAATTTAGAGTTAATACAAATTTATTAGTAACTATAGTAATTGAATACCATAGAACAAGTTACAGTAACTATGATACAAACACACGTACGAGCTGTAAATATCTTATGCTTTCCAAACACACAAGGTGTAAATATCTTATGAAATTTAAGATAATACTTACTGTAAATATCTTATGCTAACTAAACTAAAACAATTTATGATTTCCAAACACACAAGCTGTAAGTTAAGATATGATAAATAATATTTACACAGAATGTGTGACATATTTTCTTGAAAGTATCCAAAACCATACAAAAACATCATTTCACTTATGCAATTTAGCATAGACAAAGTGGTAAGAAATTCACATATATAAAGAAAATCAAAATCTTACAAACTAATTAATGAAAATGAAATTAATAACTCATCTTTATTCTTTGATACCTCAAATTCTCCAAACCACAATCGGATCACATCATTATATTCTTCCTTGCCCTTCATCTCTCTATAGTTTGCCCAAGACACTACAAACTTACGTTTGATAATTTTTGCAATCTCACGCGTAGGCTGAATTGCCGGATCAAATCTACAAATTTATTAAAAAAATTGTAAGATAAAATCATGATTGATTTATGAAGCTATAAGGGTTTGAATGTTAAAAGCATAAACAGAAGTAGTAT
>NW_026706634.1:0-105576 GCF_029867415.1 Vicia villosa
CAAATCCCAAGAGTAGAATTGTGAACCAAGATTAGAGGGTCTTCATCGGGAAGACATCCTCCATCCTATCTTATGTTGCACTCAAATCCGGGTATAGGATTTCTCACCACAAGGGGGAATCAAGCCCTTTCCCGATACAGAATAAACAAAATAAACAAATATAAATGCAGCAAACACATGAAATGACACAGAGGTTAGGCAGGACCTCTCTTGTTTGATGGGGAATTTGGCATCCCTAATTCCTCATTGGGGCTGGACCAGCAACAGGTCAACCATTGGTTTGGATGAAAAACCAAGGTTTTTAACACTTATATCCCCAGCAGAGTCGCCATTTTTCTGTGGTAGTCGTTTTCTTTACCTCCCCGTTTCACTTGGGAGGACGGCACGCTAGACCCTTCACGCGAAATTTGGAAGGAGAATGCGCCCGTGGCGGGATGAATTTTGTTTCAGTTCTTCCTACGATATCACCCGAACTTTCTTATTTGTCCTACGAGTAGGAAAGGGAAAAAAAGATCTCAACTAAACCCTAAGAGTTTGCTAAGTGTGGGGATTTCACCTAGACTAGAAATTCTGGAGTCCGGGGGGTCGGTTATACATAGGGAAGTGTTTAAACACCCTACATATCTGTAGTACTCTACAGGAACCTTCTCTGTGTCTAAATGTGTTTGTGCTGCTAATGATTATTGGGAAAGTTTCTCCTTTGTGTTAGGAGAAGGAATTGAATTGATTAAAGAAAGACAGACAGACAGACAAACTGACTATTTTTGGTATTTTATTAGCTCGCTGAGATTCCTTGTGAACCTCATGCCTACATATCCCTAGTGGAAGTCAGAGCTTAATGTAGTTCGGGGAACTAACTAGGGAAATTAATGATTTTTGGTGCCTTGCTTGAAGCTCAAGGTTGAAGCTTGAATTAAATCTCTGTTTACAGTAAAGAGACATGAAATCATCTTTACAGAGAGGTATTTGTACTATTCTACCACAAACATTTTAAAAGAGTGACAGAATAACTGGATTCATTTCATTCAAGAGGGGGACCTTACTTGTGTGTTTGTAAGTATGCCAGTCAGATGCCTCTTAAATGAAAGAAAGATGCTCATCCAAATTAGGGAAAGTTACCACATATCTGGGTTTTACTGTCATTTTTTGTATGATTTTCTTGATGTTCTTGTTGGCCGCTTCCACCGCGCCGTTCATCTTTGGTCGATATGGAGAAGAATTATGATGTTTGATCTTGAACTGTGTGCAAAGTTCAGTAATCATTCTGTTGTTTAGATTTGTGCCATTGTCCGTGATAATCCGTTCAGGGATGCCGTACCGACAAATGAGATTGTATTTGATGAACCGGGCCACCACATTTTTGGTGACAGAAGCAAATGAAGCTGCTTCTACCCACTTTGTGAAGTAGTCAATAGCGACCAGGATAAAGCGATGTCCATTGGAGGCAGTAGGTTTGATTTCTCCAATCATATCAATACCCCACATTGCAAAAGGCCAAGGAGCCGTCAGGACGCTTAATGGAACTGGAGGTACATGTACTTTGTCAGCGTATATTTGGCATTTGTGACATGTTCGGGAGTGATGATGGCAGTCTGTTTCCATGGTAGACCAGTAATAACCTGCTCTAAGGATCTTTTTAGCCATTGTATGTCCACTGGAATGAGTACCGAAGGTACCATTGTGTATTTCTTCCATGATCTGTTTTGCTTCCTTCTTGTTTACACAGCGAAGTAAAGTCGAGTCATGGTTGCGTTTGTATAAGGTTCCATTGCTTAGAAAGAATTTGGCAGCAAATCTCCTTAGAAACTTTCTGTCGTTAATGGATGCCCCTTCAGGGTACTCCTGAGCTTCGAGATATCTTTTTACTTCACGGAACCATGGTTTTTCTTCTGTTCCCTCGGTATTGATCTCATTGCAATAGGATGGTTCATCTTGCCTGTAAATGGTGATCATAGGCGCCTCGTTGTCCCACCTGACTTTGAACATAGATGACATGGTAGCTAAAGCATCAGCTAGTTGATTTTCCTCGCGTGGGATGTGTTCGAAAGTGAATTCTTTGAAGTAAGGAATCAAACTCAGCACATATTCTTTGTAAGGAATTAGATTTGGGTGCTTTGTGTCCCATTCCCCTTTGACTTGGTAGATTACCAAGGCCGAGTCTCCGTAGACTTCCAGGAATTTGATTCTTAGATCGATTGCAGCTTTAAGACCCAAAATACATGCTTCGTATTCGGCTATATTGTTAGTGCAATTGAAGCATAATCTGGCAGTGAATGGTGTATAACCTCCTGCGGGGGAAATGATCACAGCTCTGATGCCATTGCCAAGTGCATTAGAAGCTCCGTCAAAAACCATAGTCCACCGGGATCCTGGCTCGGGTCCTTCTTCTGGTCCAGGTTGTTTGTAGTCATTGACTAGCATAATATCTTCGTCTGGGAAGTCAAAGTTCAATGCTTGATAATCATCCACTGCTTGATGAGCCAGATGATCAGCTACCACACTTCCTTTGATTGCTTTTTGTGAAGTGTATTGAATGTCATATTCTGTTAAGATCATTTGCCATCTCGCTATTCTTCCAGAGAGAGCAGATTTTTCGAACACGTATTTGATGGGATCCATCTTGGAGATTAGGAAAGTGGTGTGATTTAGCATGTACTGTCTTAGTCGGCGAGCTGCCCAAGTTAAGGCACAACAAGTTTTTTCGAGTAGTGAGTATCTTGTTTCACAATCGGTAAACTTTTTGCTAAGATAGTAGATTGCGTGCTCCTTTCGGCCGGATTCGTCATGTTGTCCTAGTACACACCCCATTGAGTCTTCTAACACAGTTAGGTACATTATCAGAGGTTTGCCTTCCACAGTGTGGTGGTCGTTTTCTTTACCTCCCCGTTTCACTTGGGAGGACGGCACGCTAGACCCTTCACGCGAAATTTGGAAGGAGAATGCGCCCGTGGCGGGATGAATTTTGTTTCAGTTCTTCCTACGATATCACACGAACTTTCTTATTTGTCCTACGAGTAGGAAAGGGAAAAAAAGATCTCAACTAAACCCTAAGAGTTTGCTAAGTGTGGGGATTTCACCTAGACTAGAAATTCTGGAGTCCGGGGGGTCGGTTATACATAGGGAAGTGTTTAAACACCCTACATATCTGTAGTACTCTACAGGAACCTTCTCTGTGTCTAAATGTGTTTGTGCTGCTAATGATTATTGGGAAAGTTTCTCCTTTGTGTTAGGAGAAGGAATTGAATTGATTAAAGAAAGACAGACAGACAGACAAACTGACTATTTTTGGTATTTTATTAGCTCGCTGAGATTCCTTGTGAACCTCATGCCTACATATCCCTAGTGGAAGTCAGAGCTTAATGTAGTTCGGGGAACTAACTAGGGAAATTAATGATTTTTGGTGCCTTGCTTGAAGCTCAAGGTTGAAGCTTGAATTAAATCTCTGTTTACAGTAAAGAGACATGAAATCATCTTTACAGAGAGGTATTTGTACTATTCTACCACAAACATTTTGAAAGAGTGACAGAATAACTGGATTCATTTCATTCAAGAGGGGGACCTTACTTGTGTGTTTGCAAGTATGCCAGTCAGATGCCTCTTAAATGAAAGAAAGATGCTCATCCAAATTAGGGAAAGTTACCACATGTCTGGGTTTTACTGCCAGCTCATGCCTTTCAAAATCCTAAATGGGAGACTTGATTGAAATTGAAATTGAAATGTTGAAATGTTTGTTTGTTTGAATGTGGTAGAGTAGTAAAAATATATCTCTATAGAGATAAGCTATGTTTATCTACTGTATAAAAGATTTGACTTTAGCTGGCTTGTATGAGGCCCAAACTTGAGGCTTTTTGATTGATTAATTAATATATTGACTCTGGGAGATGACTCCACTGGGGATTAATTACAGGGTATTTTTGTGTTCTGTACAAAGCCCAGAATTGAGGCTGACTCTATTTGGAGAGTGTTTATTTGATGGATTTTTATTTGGTGTTCTGTACAAAGCCCAGAATTGAGGCTGAATCTATTTAGGGAGACTATATTTGTGTGCCTTGTACAGGGCCCAAGGTTGTGGCTGACTGCTGCAGATAACTGAATTTTTGAGACTATGAATGACTCTATTTTGTGTGCCTTGTACAAAGCCCAAGGTTATGGCTGACTCTAGCTAGGGAAAACATTATTTTCTGCCTTGTACAAAGCCCAAGGTTGTGGCTACTCTTTTAAACGGATGGAGTATGGATTACTCTATGGGAAAAGATCCTAGATGTTAGGAATCTTTGACACATGAAAAGTATGGTTTAAACTGCCTTTGTACAAAGCCCAAGGTTGTGGCTACTGAATGATGAAGAACTCACCGGGGGAGACTCTATTATCTGCCTTGTACAATGCCCAAGGTTGAGGCTGACTCTTGACATGGAAGTTTTATTGTTTGGTGCCTTGTATGAAGCCCAAGGTTGAGGCTAACTGTTTTTGTTGGTTTTGACTCTATTGAGGAGATTTTATTTATTAAAAGACTGTTTTTTGATGGAAGCTAACCCTTTCCAGGGGTTTTGACTCAGGTGGTGAATTTGTCTGTTAAAAGACTGACTTTATCATGTTTTTGGAGGCTGACCCTTTCCAGGGGTTTTGACTCTTCTTTCTTTGACTTTTCCCTTTTCCCCTTTTTTTTCGAAAAAGATGGCCTCCATGTGGGCTTTTGGGCTTTTTGAATTATTTATTTAACTTTTGCTAATTCCACCCTTTTTGTTTTCTTTTTCATGTGAATGAGTATTATTGAAGAGAAAGCATGAAGAAACTTGAACTTGAAGAATGGAGATTTGAAGATTGAAGATTTCAAGAAACTTTGAATTTTCTTTTATTCTTGTAATTCCATCTTGAATTTTGAATTGGACTTTGAAATGTAATCTTGAATCTTGGATAAAGTCCACTTGTAATTCATTTGAAATTTGAAACTTTGTAAAGAATGATCTTCATTTGTGGATGTTTGAAATTCCTTTAAAATCTTTGAATGAAGTTGTATGAAACATGAATATTGGATGTTCTTTGAATGAATTTCGAATTTTGCAAATCCAAATGATCCATGATAATTCTTGAATGGAAATTCCTTGAAGTAATGTGAAGAACATTCTTGCACCAATGAAATTTGAATTCTTGAATTTATGGTTTTAAACCATACTTGAAATAATCTTTCAACAAAATGGACTAAAAGATATTTCTTGCAAATTTCCATGAATTGTTTCAAACTTGTACCTTCTTCCAAGCAATCCATATGAACCAAATTTCTTCACCATGATGAATCCATATGTCAAAAGTTAAGAAAAATAAATTCCAAACAATCCTTTTGAATCACACAAATGGCAATGGCGCCTTTAAATGAAAATCTCCATGGACATGAAGTTATCTTGCAAAGAATGAATGAACGAATGAAATCTTGATCACGGCTTCCAAACCGATCAAGAAACATTTTTGAATTTGACGCCTAGGATGTGACATCTCAGGGGGGTCAAAAATTAGGGTATGACACACAGGTGGCAACAAGATTGGAGGTTTTTGGAGATATTCTTTGATTTTGTCAAAGGCTAACTGGCATTTGTCATTCCACCTTTCCACTTGATATTTCTTCAACAGTTTGAAGATCGGCACACAAGTAGTAGTCATGTGGGCAATAAATCGGGCGATGTAATTTAGACGTCCCAAGAATCCTCTGACTTGTTTCTCGGTACGAGGTATAGGCATTTATTGAATGGCTTTAACCTTGGCGGGATCAACCTCAATACCTTTGCTGCTGACGATGAAACCTAAGAGCTTGCCGGATCTTACTCCAAAGGTACACTTATTTGGGTTCAGTCGCAACTTGTATTTCTTGAGTCTGTCAAACAACTTGTGTAAATGACCCAGATGTTCTTCCTCGGTGTTGGATTTTGCAATCATGTCATCGACATACACCTCTATTTCTTGATGAATCATATCATGAAATAGCGCTACCATTGCACGTTGATAGGTTGCTCCTGCGTTTTTCAGACCAAAGGGCGTTACTTTGTAACAAAAGGTTCCCCAGGGTGTTGTGAAGGTTGTTTTTTCCATGTCTTCGGGTGCCATCTTGATTTGATTGTACCCTGAGAATCCGTCCATAAAGGAGAATACCTTGCATTGTGCGGTATTGTCAACCAGTACATCGATGTGTGGTAAAGGGAAATCATCTTTGGGGCTTGCCAGGTTCAGATCTCTGTAGTCCACGCACATTCTGACTTTCCCGTCTTTTTTAGGTACAGGCACGATGTTAGCTATCCAAGGAGGATAACTTACAACTTTTAGGAATCCGGCATTGAACTGTTTTTCAACCTCGTCTTTGATCTTTTTTGACATATCAGGCCTACTCCTTCATAGTTTCTGTTTGACTGGAATGCTACCTTCTTTGATTGGCAGGCGATGAACTACAATGTCCGTGTCAAGGCCTGGCATATCTTCATAGGACCAGGCGAATATCTCGACGTAGTCTCGCAGCATTTGAATCAGTCTTTGCTTGATGCTGTGTTCTAAATCAGCCCCTACTTTGACTTCTTTCTTTTCTTCGTTGCTGCCCAAGTTGATGACCTCAATTGGCTCCTCGTGAGGTTGTATGGCCTTGTCTTCTTGTTCTAGCAGCCTTGCAATTTCTCTTGGCACTTCACAATCTTCCTCACTTTCGTCCTCAGCTTGGTAGATCGGACTTTCAAAGTCATGACGGGCAATAGCAGAATCGTTGTTGACTGGATCTAGAGTGTATGTGAATCTGCATGTTAGTTATGTGAGTGTGTGTGAAGAAAAACATAGCTATTTGAAAGCGAAGAAAGAAAGAAAAAGGATCACAAAATTTAAATATGCAAGCGTCCCATGATTTTATTGAATGCACATGATCATGATATGATAAGCCCTTATAGAAGGACCAGTGTGCTAAGGCACACGGCTTTCAAGCTCATGGTTCGATTGTTCAGGAACCATTTTTATCTTTGCACAATATACACAAAGAAAACAGGAAATGGCATTTACTCCTGGTCAAAGGAGATCACATCCTCAGCTTTCCAGTTGTTCAATCCACTGTTGTGAGCAGGGAGTATCCAGCTGTTCCAGTTGCAGTTGTCTTCTTCATCTTCCACAGCATTGATTTCATTAGTGGGAAAATGAGCCGGTGATCCTTCGGGATGAGGGATATACTCTGCTGGATACGAGAGCCCAGGCTGAGATATCTCTGTTGGCTGAGCGAGATGCTCGATAAGGCCGTCCCATGCAGTCGGGATGATGTTTTGAATAGAGACTTGTGCATCCTGATGAGGAGTGTATTCTGACAGAAAGCAACCTTCGTTATTTGGTATTTCCCTGGCTTCTTCAAAAGCGAAATTGTCATCGTAATGTTCATCCCATCCAGTTGGGACAATGTCCTTCATAGCAATTTGTGAGCTCGGAGGAGCGGAATATTTCACCATATAGTCATATTTGCCGCTGGGTTCTCCTAGCGTGTCCCATACTTCTTTGGGTGGATTTTGATATTGCTCAGTGACGGGACTTGTGAAACTTTCGTCATTTTCAATTTGATCACCCCATCCAGTCGGGGTAATGTCTTCCATAGCAACATAAGAATTCTGAGGTGCGGTATACTGATAATTATACCCGTCACTTGGTTCTCCCACAGCATCCCACATTCCCATGGAAATGGGTGGAATCTCATCTGGATATGGCTGAATGATATGGTTCAAGAACACTCCTTCATCTTCAATAGCGTTTACTTCTTGGCTGACGAAGTGTGACATTAATCCTCCAGAACGAGGACCTTGATCATTCTTTTGATTTCCACTATCATAGCCCAGGCCTAGCTTGTCAGACTTGTAGGGTATATCGGGAAGCTGTCCCCATACTGTGCAATCACCCTGTTCAATCATGGCTTTGGCATCTTTGAGAGAAGCCATAGTTGTAATTGGAGTAGCAGGAATATGCTTGGTGGTAGAGACATCTGGGGAGACCACCTCAAATGATTGGCATGGAGTTTCGATGAATTCGTCCTCCAACTCAACATATTTGGAATTGCTTAGGTGACTAACCACATATTCCTCTTCGCCATAGACTGTGACAATCTTTCCTTTTACTGGATATTTTAACTTCTGATGCAGGGTAGAAGTTACAGCGTTTTCCCCATGTATCCAAGGGCGTCCAAGTAAACAGGAGTAGGCTGGGTGAATTTCCATTACGTAAAAGATAGAATCGAAGATTTGAGAACCCACTCTGATTGGGAGATTCACTTTTCCGTATACCGTTCTTGTTGACCCGTCAAAGGCTCTTACCACAACATCACTTGGTTGTAACACAATTCCCTCGAAGTCAAGCTTTTCTAGTACTGTTTTCGGTAACACGTTCAAAGAAGAACCGTTATCTACTAGCACATGAGATAAAGTGGTGCCATTACATTCAATGGAGATATGTAAGGCTTTGTTGTGATTTTTTCCAGCAGGGGTTGGATCCACATCAGAGAAACCGAGACCATTGTTCACGGTTAGACTGGCAACACAATTCTCAAATTGGTCGACTGATATCTCTTGAGGCACATGCGCAGCTTTAAGGAACTTCATCAGAGCTTTGGCATGAGCTTCTGAATATTTTAGCAGAGATAGCATTGAGATTTTTGAAGCGGTGTGCCCCAGTTGCTCAACAATATTGTAATCACTCTTGCAGATGATTTTCAATATTTCCTCCATTTCTTGCTTTGATGGATCCTCAGCAGTGATCTCCACCGGGGTTTGAACTTGTTCAACTTGTGGCTCTTTGCCTCGAGCGTTGTTATCTTGATTAGGAACTGGGACTCGGACTGGACCAGCAGCAACATTTGGAGAAATTTCTGGTGAAAAGATTCTTCCACTTCTCGTGATCTTGCTGGTACCCACAATATTACCCACAGTTGGAGTAGTTAACTTTGCGGCCTCTTCAGTCGAGGTACCCTGCTTAACTCCATGAACGTAAACATTAGTGTCGTATCCCCATGGGATAGCTTTGTCTGAGGAGTATGGAAATGGAGTTGGACTAGTAATGACTACTGATGCCACTTTGAGTGTAGCAGAAATTTTGAATGGAGCCTTGGCAGAGATTTTGAATGGTAAGCTGGAGATCACTGAGGCATCCTCCATTCTCATCCCGTTTGCAAAGACTTCGCACAGCACGTCCATAGAAGGGAGCCTCTCAAACATAATGATACGGCGATCCATCCACTTTTGAATTCCCATTCTTAGATTTTCACAACCATTGGGCAGGTATGAGCAATAAAAGCAATCGGGGTCACATCCTGGGAAGTAACCAGCTCGGATTAGCTTTCCTTTGACTTCGCAGAGTGGAGTTGATAATTCGTTCACATCATAGATGTAAACAGTGTCCAGGATAGCGTTGACAGTTTTGTCATGCTTTGGCATAGGTGCAGTGATGACATTTGGAGTTTCTGGAGGATCGAACTCAATTTCCCCAGCATCTATCATATCTTGTATTTTATTTTTCAAGGCCCAGCAGTGATCTACGTCATGTCCTGGACAGTTTGAGTGATAGGCACATGTCGCATCAGGGCGATAATTCGGAGAGGAAGTGTTGACATTCTTTGGAGGACTCTTTAATGTGATCAGATCTGCTTTTAGCAAGTGCTGCAATGCCTGAGAGATTGGCATGTTGATTCTGGTGAAATTTCTTCTTGGTGCATCTGGTCGATGCGTATATTTTGGCTGTTGATCTTTTAGAGGTGCAGATGCGGAGATCAGAACTGCCCCTACAGATTGATGCTGCTCACTTTTGTGACTTTTCTGAATTTGTGTTGCATTGACCTCATTTCTCCCGCTGATGGGCCTTTTTGTAGTACCAGAGGAGGAACCTATTTGAATTTTTCCATTTTGAATGCCACTTTCGACACGTTCTCCGGTCAGTATCAGGTCAGTGAAACCTGATGATGAGCTTCCCAGCAAATGGCTATAGAAAGGGCCAGTTAAAGTGCCCATGAACATGTCGACTAGTTCGCGATCAGATAAGGGTGGTTGAACCCTTCTAGCCATATCTCTCCACTTTTGTGCATATCCTTTGAAACTTTCTTTTGGTCCCATAGACATGCCCCTTAGTTGAGTACGGGTTGGCGCAAGATCAGCATTGTATTGGTACTGTTTGTAAAAAGCAGCAGCTAATTCTTCCCAAGTATGAACCTTGGTATTTTCCAGCTGGTAGTACCACTCGAGTTGTGTACCCGACAGACTTTCTTGGAAGAAGTGAATCCACAATTTGTTATCTGTTGTATGAGGTTGTATCTTCCTTACATAGGATCTCAGATGTAGTTTCGGGAAAGAAACTCCATCATATTTTGCAAAGACAGGAACTTTGAATTTTGGAGGGATAACAACATCCGAGATGAGCCCCAGATCATTGAAATCTAAGCCAGGTACTTTTTGTATCTCCATAGCTTTCATACGGTCTTCCAGCTGTTGGTATTTGTCATCATCCGGATCGTCCCCAGAATGATCATCTTCTTCACTTGAAGAGAGAGAGGGTTTAGCAGAACCCTGGTTGCTTTGATTGTCTTCTTGTTCACCATCACCGACTGTTTCAGGGATCGGTGGCTTTTTGAACTTTTTGACTGGAATTTTGATTTTCCTTTTCAGGTGACTCAAGCCTACAGATCCTTTGGGCTTCTTTTTCTTCTTGGTTATCAGGGCTTTCAGTTCTTGTTGCCCCTTTGCCAGTTCCAGCATTGCCACTTGAACTTGGGCGTTCTGTGCTTCGAGGTTCTTGATGCTTGTCTCAGATTCCATCTCTTCTGACTGAAATAAACAGCGAGGAGATGAGAAATCCGTCATGAGAACCTGTTATGCAATGTGTATGACTGGATGCAATGTACATGAATGAAATGTATATGCAATGTATATGAATGCAATGTATGAAATGTATATGCAATGCATGAAATGAAATGTGTGTGCAATGTTTCAAGGATCTTAGAGTTTAGATTTGTTAAAGAAGAAACAAACATTAGTTAATCAATTTATTCTCTTTTTTTCTTTGCCTCATTTGGGCTTACAAGACAGAAATAAAATAAATGATCCTTCAGGTCTCCCATGGACGCTTTCTCTTTGCCCCCAGGAATGTGTTGATCTGCTGTTCTTCTTGAAGCTGTCCGGTGAGCTCCAATATCCTTCTCTCATAGTCCTGACAGTGTGCTTTGAAGGTGTCTCTTTCCTCTTTTAGTTGAAACCAACATTTTTGCAACTCTTCTAGGTCAGTTGGCATATCCGGGTGTAGAATAACTTGGGGTTCGTCTCCTTCGACCTCTGGCTCAATAGTCACAGGTAGAATGGCGGGATATGGCATAATGAGTTTCTGAGCATGAGTGCGGACCCATCTGAGGTAAGGTTCCATAGGGATAGAATTCCATTGCCCCAAAGTTTTACTTTCTATTCTATAGACACTGTCCCATGCATGTATGAACCTTCGTCGGTGTCTATGAGAATCATTCTCGTAATCAAACACAATGCCACGGATAATCATGTCATGAGGACCGTTGCTCCTTGCATATCCGAATTGGCGTAGAGCTAAAGAGGGATTGTAAGTGATGCCTCCTTTGATGCCAAGGAGTGGCACATTAGGGTACTCTCCACAATGATCAATGATAGTAATGTCTCTTTGAAAGAAGTTGTTCCACCGGATATCTGAATGAGACAAAGACATAATCCTGCGAGACCATTGCATTCTTTGTTCATTTCTCAACACTGATCAGGGAAGATGAAATGTAAACCACCTAGCCAGTAGTGGTATACAGCACATGAGAGTTCCTCGTTTCTTCATGGTACGAGTGTGTAGAGAATGTAGAATGTCTCCCAGTAATGTTGGTACCGGGTTACGGATTAGGAAAAGGTTGATGATGTGTACACTTATGAACTGGTCGGGATTTGGGAATAAAACCAAACCATAGATCAAAAAGGGCCATAACCTCCTCAAAAGCTGGATAACTTTTGTTTTCTAGCAGTAGTCGAGCCTTTTCCAATAAGAACTTGGCAAGCAAACCCTTAACTCCACTCTTTGTTTCCCAATTGGACTCGATTTCTGATTTTCGCAGATGTAAAGCAGCAACAATGACCTCAGGTTTTGGAATCCTTTCTAAACCAGCGAAAGGTAATTGATTTCGAACAGGCAATCCAATTAGTTCAGAGAATTCTTCCAAAGTGGGTACCAACTGGTAATCAGGAAAGGTAAAGCAATGATGTTCAGGGTCAAAGAACTGGAACAGGACCCGTATCATGTCTTCTTCAAATTTTGAGGTAACCAAATGGAGTAGGTGACCATGCCTTTCGGTGAATTGAACATTCCTGGGGAATTCTGACACTAAGTCTTTTAGTTCAGATGGTACCGTTGAGATGTTGATTCGGATGTAATCTCGGGTGGCGGGAGCCATTACCTGCAAAAACAAAGGTAAACTCTTTGATCCTTGAAGTGTTTTGTGAGAAAATGATATGCTTATGATGCAAACATGTGGCATACAAAAACAAATCAAACAATAGCCTTAGGTTTAAAGGCTTGCATGGAGCTGATAGGTGATACCCTCCCCACTGAAGTTGAGTTGGTTAAAACCTGTCCTAGAATAGTATTCGGGTTCTATGATCCTTGGAAGTAACATCTCAATACGGCGCTCGAGCGGCCGATCAAAATATTCCTCGAGGATAACTAACTTCGATCAATTTCAAAGCTAGCCACTTAATAGGCCATAAGTCAAGTTCAACTAAAAAGGTTCTAAGACAAATTAGTGTTTAATGACATTTCGGAAGCCTAAGATACTCCTTGATCGTTTTCAAGGGACATCAGTATAAACCAAAGTATCGCACTAACGATGACTACCAGATCAACCGTATCGGTACATGCCGTACAGTTTCCTTGGTCTATTGTCATATACTTAAGGTATCTCGAGATTCGGGTTAGAATCTTTCACACAAGCAAAATACCCAAACAAACCTTTGAAAAATAGAGCAATCAAGTCAAACAATTGAAAACATCGAAGTAATCTATTCTCTTAAGGTAACCCCTTTTGAAAACATTTTGTTTTTTGAAAGTGACTCCCCAGCAGAGTCGCCAGTTATGTGGACCTCCGTTTTTTTCGGGCCATATCTCTGAGCGGGAGAGATACGTGAACTGACTCTTTTTTATCGCTTAATGCTTTCGCATTTTTTGAAAATTCACAGAGTCGCCACTGACCTTTTATTTTATCCAATTAAGGAAAGGTTTATAAAAGAAACAGAAAAAAGACCTTTAAGAAATTCTGGGTAAGGGGGTAGGTTATACAAAGGGAAGGTGTTAGCACCCTTTGTATCCATGGTTATCCATGGGCTCTTAAGTTTGCTTAGCTCACTTGTTTTTCGATCACTTTTCAATTGCTTTAGAATGCTCATATGTGGTTTCAAATACCTTTGTAAATTGAATTTTGTAATGATCCTTGTGTGGATGTATACAAAATGTTTGTTTATCTTTCGAAAGATGTTTTGAAAAGAACGTTAACTTTGTAATGATCCGTGTTTGGATGTATACAAAATATTGTCTTTTTGGAAAGTTTTGTTTTGAAAAACAACAGTGTATGAGAATTTTGTTTGTTTTGATTTGAGCAAGCAAACTAGGAGGTCTACCCTGAGTTGTAAGGTCTTTATCCTATTTCCTTTAAAAATCTATCCTTTCACCGGATACAAACAAAAGGTTCGATTTTGTACTCGAAATAGTAGAATTTTGACTTTGATTTTGAAAAGAATGAGAAGGAATTACCTTAAGAGGTGCAAGTGTGATTGTGATTGGATTCAGATATTTTATCTTTGAAGTTAGTGATCTAACGGTTCAATTTTATCTTTGACATACACGCAGTTTATATTTGCTGGAAATTAAAATGCGGAAATGTAAAGTGCGGAAAGTAAATCTACGCTATTACATCGATTGTGCAGGAAATGTAAACTAGCCTATTTACATGAATTTGACATCCTATACATTTATCTAGGAATTTAAATTGCAATAAGATAAATGGAGAAATGCATGTTTTTGGTTTTTTTTATGATTGATTTTAATTATAATTAATGCATGATTAATTAAATTAAAATGAAGAAAAAAGATGAAAATAGATTTAAACCTAGAAATTAAGTTTAAAATATGTACAAAATTTTTGTCAATTAATTTTAAAACAAAACTAATTTTTTTTGGAGTTTTTTGAAATTGATTTGAAATTGATTAAGCTAATTAAAACATAATTATGCAAATAATTATAAAAATAATTAAAACTTAGAGAGAAAATTATTCAAAATATGTACAAAATTAGTTTATAATATATAAACAATATTTTATATAAAGAACAATTTTTTTTATGATTTTTTGATTGGTTAGAATAATTAAAAAGCAAATATATAAATATATACTAATTAATTATGCAAAATATTGAAATTTTGAAGAAAAATAAAATATTTTTATATCAGAAAATAATATATTATTTTAGAAACTTAAAAAAAAATTTTGTGTATTTTTTGGATTTTTAAAACTATTTTTAATTAATTTTGCACAGAAAATTAAAATAAAATAGAAAATAAAAGGATACATGATCATGTGTGATTAATCTGAGAGTCCATGGCATGAGGATTCATTCTGGGGCGTTGGATTGGTTCATTAAATAAGATCAGATGGTCCAGACTTTGAGGCACGTGGTAAAAGTTATACCTGCAAAGCACAGAATCAGAGACAAATTCAAAAAAAACACACGCGCGTTTGAACCAATGGGGGGAAGACATGTCTTCGTCTTCAACCTCCAGACAACACTTATAACAGCGCTTTTGTAAAAAAGCGCTATAATACATGATGCTTAAACCTGCAAAATAGCGAATAGGGTCAAACGTAAAAATAAATTTGGCGCGACCTATCCATTCAACTCGTCTGATCCATACGAACTCAATGGTACCACTTAGATCCTCTAATTTTGCCTATTTCAGAAAGCCCTAATTTTGAGATTATGAACCCTAGAATGGTAACTTCGTGTGTAAGCGTCTAAAACTCAATTAAAGTTCCAGAAATGATCTACACACCACACCAAGTTCAAATATATGTCTACATCGTGCTAGATATGCTTGTGTTATGAGATACAAGTCAGTTTTAGTTTGGACAAATCGTGACCTGTAGTGTTTGATTCAATGAGTTTCAAAGCTTGCAAATGATCTGGATAGGTTCAGTGAAGTTCAAGGAACGTGTTTGAGTGTTTATTTTGTATTGAAACTAACTTAAACTTAGAATTCGAATTCCAAAATTCTTTGAATATTTTAAGAGGTTACAAATGTATTACAAGCAAGAGTTTGATTCTGAATTCGTTCCTCCTTTCATTGCTGAAGTATTGTAGCCTATATATAGGCATTGAAGTGCTTAGAATTGAAGCTAAGAAGCCTTTAGTTGCCTTTGTGGAATTCTTGATTTTTTTATATTAAAACCTTTGAATTGTTGACCAAGTCTTCTTCTCTTCAATGCTCTTGCCTTGCTCTTCAATTCTCTGCAGAAAATCAGAGATTCCTTGGGTGAGTCATGCTTAGATTGTAAGCTACATATTATCCTTCCATTTTCCTTTTTAAATTTAATCTTATATGTGATAAAATTAAATCAAAAATGGATAAAAATGATGTGGGCTTTGTCTTGGTCGTGGGAGGCCCATTATATTATGGAAATGATGTTTGAACCATGAAAACTTGGCCCCATTTGGAAAAAATGCATTTTTGAGCAATGTTGGTTTCATGCATTTTCCCAAACTTTAGCCAACTTCAACAAGGTGTAAATCCCTCAATTATTGTCATATGAAGGAGATCTTGCACTTTTTGGAAACCTCAAAGAGTCCTATAACCAATTTCTTTGGTCTCATGTCAAAATGATTTTTGATGCTCCTTGTGTGTCCTTTTGAAAAAAGTGTCTTTTTGTTGACTTTGAAAATGACCTGTAATGTCTTTGGTCATATTTTTCAAATGGTGAATGAAATGACCATGGGATCAATTGCATTTGAAAGATAATTGAATTTCCTTCAAAATGAGCTTTGGTTTGAATTTTTTGGATGAAGGATGAGAGAGTTATGACCAGTCAAAGTTGAGTTGACTTTTCAGGCAAAAACCCTAATTTTGAATCTTAGGGCTTTGTTGATTTTTGATCTTTCCTTGATGAATTATGATCATCCAATGATCAAATGATGAATCCTTTGACAAAATATGGACTTTGACAAAAAAATTCATTTTTGACTGTCTGTTGACTTTTTGGTCAAACGGGTCGTCTGTTGACTGTTTGAGCTGCTGACAGTGCGTCTGAGTGAATTGAAGTTTGAAAATTTGTATGATGGTACTTTGAGATATATGGATGTGCATTAAATCCATTTGAGGTCTCAAAAACTTGTTTCTCCTGTAAAAACAAGAAAACCCTAGTCAGGGACTGTTTGTGTAGGAGACAGTTAAGCGTACCTGATTTTTGTGCTGTGTTGAGTCTCTGCTAATCGTGTGATATTCAGAAGACTTCTAGAACAAAAATCTTGGAATTTTGAATTGTAAAAGATTGATTTGATTGATGGTACAAAACACTGAGAATTGTACTGCCAACAGTTTGGCTGTCAACTGACTGTTCAGTACAGTCTGAGTTTCCTGATTCTGCGCCTGCAAAAAGATTTAACTCTGTACCAATTGTGTGAGTACTATTTATCTGTAAATAAATAAATAGCATGTGTGAAGTAATAAACAGTATTTGGCGTTTGCGTAAGAATAAATTCAACTGCAAGCCAAATTACTGTATAAGAAAAATTCTAAAAAACTAAGTATTTCATATGTCAGGATATTTGTTGAAATAAAAATCCATGATTATATGAGACTCTTAATTTTCAGATTGGAGTTTTCTTGAAAAAAGATGGGGGCAAATTTTGGGGTATAACAGAGTACTTGCAGTAGTTCTGTGCCTTGCAATACCAGAGGCAGCACAAAAGCTGTCGAATGTCTCATTGCAAAATTCAAGGTCATTCTCGGTTCTCAACCTCTTGACCTTCCTGCCAGTCTGTTTTTCTACCAGAGTCTTCCAACTTTTGAAATTCTCAAAAGTTTCATCCTTAGTCTTCTGGATGAATACCCTTAACTTCCTGGAATAATCATCAACTATGGATAGAAAATACCTTGCTCCTGAATGTGATGGACACCTTGCAAGCCCCCAAAGATCAGCATGGATGTAATCAAGGGATCCATGTGTTCTTTGTTTGCCTTTGTTGAACTTCACTCTGCAAGATTTTCCAAATGCACAGGGTTCACAAAACTCCAGCTTTTCAACTTTGTCTCCACCAAGCAGATTTTGTTTCCCTAATTCGACCAGACCCCTTTCACTGACATGGCCCAATCTCATGTGCCAGATTTCTGTCTTCGACAACGGTTTCGTGGATGCAACATTTGTCGAACCACTTACAGCTTCAGCCTCAAGGGTATACAAGCCTTGTTTCTTCACGCCTCTCAAGACTTCCTTCGACCCCTTCATGACTCTTAGGATACTTTTATCTCCTTGAAAAATATATCCTTTCTTGTCGAATTCACCAAGAGAAAGAAGATTTCTCTTCAAGTCAGGAACATACCTGACTTCAGTCAACAACCTTATTGACTCATCATGGAGCTTGAATCTCACAGATCCAACACCTGCAATCTTGCAAGCCTTGTTGTTTCCCAGCAATACTGATCCACCATCTTGATCACATAATTCCTCGAACAAGTCTTTGTTTGAAGTCATGTGCCAAGTGCAACCTGAATCCATAATCCACTCCTTCTTAGAGTCACTGCTTGAAACCACAAGAACATCAGATGATTCGAAATCATCTTGAACAATGGCAGCGTTGCCATTATCCTTACCTCCATGATATTTCAGGCGTTCAGGTCACACCTCTCTTGTGTGACCATCCCTCTTACAGTGATTGCATCGAATTCCAGATGCTTCGCCACTGTAAGACTTCGACTGGCTTTTGCCTTTCTTCTTGTCGAACTTACCATCCTTTCGTAAGAGTTTTCCTTTAACGGCCAAACCTTCAGCGACAGTCGAAGGTTTATGCTCCTTTCGTTTGTTCAAGTCCTTTGAATACAGGGCTGATTGAACTTCTTCAAAGGACAGGGACTCCCTTCCATACAGGAGAGTTTCTTTGAAGTGAGCATGTGATCGAGGCAAAGCGCACAATAGTAACAGCGCTTGATCTTCATCATCGATCTTTACATCAATATTTTCAAGATCAAGAATCAGCTTGTTGAACATATCCAACTGCTCAGCTAACACTTTGTCTTCAACCATCTTGAATGAATACAAAGCTTGCTTCAGGTAGAGTCGATTTACCAGCGATTTGGTCATATACAAACTTTCAAGTTTCACCCATAACCCTGATGCCGTCGTCTCCTTTGATACCTGCCGGAGAACCTTATCACCAAGGCTCAACAAAATTGCGTTGTGTGCTTTCTCGATCATATTCGTCTTCTCCGCTGCCGTCAATTCTGCATTCATGGCTGCCTCTCCCTTCAACGCTTCCAAACAACCCTGCCGAACCAGTAGGGCTTTCATCTTCAAGCGCCATAGACCGAAATCATTCACTCTGGTGAATTTTTCAATCTCATACTTTGTTGAAGGCATCTTCTCCATGCTCACCGCACCAATTTGTTGTGAAAAACGATGTCAAGAACAAAATATAATAGGGAATTAGGGAAGATAAGAAGAACACAAGAATTGGTTATAACTGCTATTCTTTCACTTTCTCTTAAAATAAGATTACAAGTTTACAAGAATAACAAATAACCTCTCTCACCCTAAATTAGGATTTTCAGCTTAGCAATGATGAGAGACTATTATGCTATTTATAATAAAACCTAACATACTAACTAATGGGCTTTTTTCAGCAAGTCCCATTACACAAGCCAACTTAATAAACAAGCTAACTTAACAAATTAGGGTTTAAACACTAAAACCTAATTTAACATGCTAACAACCCTAGCATCTTCGACATCTGCATGCTAGACCCATCTTCGACTACAGCATGCACACTTCGACACCAGCATGTGAACAACCTTCGACTTCATGCTTAACTCTGTCGAACTGTCGAACGAAGAAGCTACCCTTCGACCATACTAGAGTTCGATCCAATATCTCACACTTAGTTTAGTCTGTTATCATGGCCGACGACAAGTGGAACGAAGTGAGACGCAAATCAAACACAAAAATCAACAGGGATCGTTTTGGGTGGCAAGAAGGGGGAAGGAAGACCAAAATGATCAGGTGTCTAGCTTCTTTTTCATGGAGATTCCGGAGGACTACGGTGCGAAGGATATGTACGAGTTATTCAAGGATTTCCGATTGGTTGTGGAGGTAGTGATTCCTGCCAAAAGAGATAGGGGAGGCAAGAGTTATGGCTTTGTTAGATTTAGGAAGGTGACAAACGATCGTGTTCTAGCCACAAAGCTGGACAATATTTTCATTAAAGGGAAGTAGATCCATGCAAACATACCAAGATTCAATAGAGGGAGGGCGTAGGATCTGCATGGTGATGGGGAAAAGGTTCAGGAAGCTGGTAAGGTAAATCAGTCGTACATTAGGGGGGGGGGGAGAAGAAAAAATTATAAGAATCTAGGGGAGGCAGAATTTATGCAAGTGTGGTGAAAGAATCTGAGGGGGCTCGGGAAACAAAAAAAAGAATGGACAGGAGTATGAGCTATGCAGATTACTAGCATAGGAACGTTCTAGGTTGGAATGTTAGAGAACATAAACCATTATTTGCTCATCTTCAGTTTAACGTTGATGAGGATGAGATGGTGAGATTCGAGAAGGCTTTTGTGGGGGTGGTGGAAAAGGTCGGAAACACGTACAACATTCAAGAAGCGTTCAACTAGGAAGGTTACTTCAAAATTAAGGCTACACCATTAGGGGCAAATCTTTGTTTGTTGAAAGAACAAGAAGAAGGAGAAATCAAAGCAATAGTGGAGGAAGCAAAAGACTGGATTGGAAAGTGGTTCTCAGAAATTCATCCTCGGTCTCCAGAGGATGTGTACAACGAGCGACTCACATGGATGAGGTCTTATGGTCTTCCGTATCATGCATGGAACCCAAAGTTTTACACGTTTCTGTCCGGTATGGTGGGAACTTTTTTTGTTCAGATGATGAAACCCGTGAGAACTCAAGAATGGATGTTGCCAGATTTCTTATAAGAACCAAGAGTTCGATGGTGCTGAACCTGGCGATCAATATGGAAGTTAATGGTTACGTTTATAGAACAAAACTTGTTGAGGATATGCATGGACCTAAACGTATAGTTGTTCCAAATGAAACAACTCATGTAGACTCGATAGATGGTTTTTCTTCGGAAGAGGATGAGGAGGTTGACGGTGAGTGGAGCAACAACGATGAACCGGGCGAAGAAGATGGTGGTGTGAATTGTCTGAAGGATAACATAGTGCATCCGTACCCCAATAATGACGGCGAAAGTACGGATGATAATAGCAACATGGGGAAAGGTTGTAGCGTGGTGGCAGAAAGCTATGCTAACCCTGCAGTTGTGGAAGTTGGAGTGAGTTCTGAGAAAGTAGGAGGCGGAGAAGACAAATTAAACGAGGTTGAGGATACCATATTTAATGCTGATGTAGACTGGGCAGAAAAGAGAACAGAGTCAACTTATGGGGTGCACGTAGGAGGTGGAGCTTTGGGTGTGGAGGCGTTGGATAAAACTGGGGTAGATTCGGCCCACCTATCTGGTTCTTCGGACGAAATTATAAGTTCCCAAGTAAAACTTTTAGGCCCACGGAGAAACAACCAAACTAATAAAAAAAATAGAGAATTTCTTTATTATCCCCCTAACATTGTTGGTCATCTGCGGCGAAATTTCTATAATGCCCTTATATTTTGGAAATGCATTTCTGAAATCACTTTTTTCTGAAAAAAAAATTGATTTCAGAAGTGCACTTCCGAAAACACCAAAAAAAAGATGATTTCGGAAATGCACTTCCGAAAACACAAAAAAAAAGTGTTTTCGGATATGCATTTCCGAAATCACCATTTTTTTTGGAGATGAGTGTCTTCGGAGATGCATATCTGAAATATTCTAATTTTTGGTCTTGAAATGTTTCGGATATGCATTTCCGAAAAAATTCAATAATTATTAAAAACTTAAAATCAAGGTGAATCAATACAATCAATAGTATAATTAATTGTATTAATTAAAATATATTATTAAATATATATCATTATAATCAAGATGTAATAATAATATTAACCTAATAAATATTTAATTTAACATTTTATTTTTATATAAAAAATTAATAATAATAATAATAATAATAATAATAATAATAAAGATATTTATTTTCTATTTTTCTTATGATAAATCATTTTATAAATTAATTTTCAAAAACAATTTTATAGTTATTAAAAATCATTTTATAAACAAAATTTCCTAAATAATTTTAAAGTTAAAAATTATTTTATTAACTTATATAAATTAAAAATATTCTAATTTCATAAGTAAATTTTGAATTATATAAAATTAAATATAAAATTTATTCACTAAATAAAATTAAGACAAAATCTTCTTTTAATTTTTTCAACTAAATGAAAAATGATATTTTTATCATAATTAATTATGAAAAATAATTTTTTTTATCATAATTAATTATGAAAAATGATTTTTTTTGTCATAATTAATTAAGAAAAATAATTTTTTTATTATTATTATTATTATTATTATTATTATTATTATTATTATTCTTATTTGATCTATTTCATTATTATTATCAACCGTAGAAACATGAATTGGAATTATTTATAACTATATTTTAATAATTGGAATTATTTTAATTTTTTTATAATTAAAATTATTTTTAAATTTTAAAATATGAATCAGAATAGAAATATATAATGATTATTATTTATAACTCATAAATTATATCAAATTTATGATATGTGAATTAATTAATATCCCTAAATTTTTAATTTTTGGGATTTTTTCGGATATGTATATCCGAAAATATCTTTTTGGGGTTTTCTCGGAGATGCATCTCCTAATTAATCAAAATCTTAATTTTTGGGATTTTTTCGGAGATGCATCTCTGAAATCTGGGTAAATCTAAAAAAATTTACTTCAGAGATGCATCTGGAATTTTCGCGGGAGGTTTTCCCTATAGGGGGTGAATAAAAAAATTCTCAAAAAATATTTGGTGGATATTTACGAAGCTCTGAAAATCCCTTATGCCACATATTACTTCACTGCTCTTCTTCATATTCAAATCAACCCTAATTTGGCTAGGAACAACAAATTTCCCTATTCCCTAGAGGCGAATCTGTGAAGGAGTTTCAATTGATGAGAAAGATTTAGGAAATTTCTTTGGCCACCTCCCAACCTTTTAGTCCACCTCTGGTGAAAAACCCAAACTACCCCTGACTTCGGAAATGCATTTCCGAAATGCAAGAAAAAGGTGTTTTCGGAGATGCATCTCCGAAAGCGCCTTTTTATAAAAAAAATTTGACTTATTTCGGAAATACATTTCCGAAAACACCATTTCGGAAGTTTATTTCCGAAATATTGCGCGTTTTGCAGATTAAGCAAAACAGCCCCTCCCCCCAAATCATTTACCCTAAACCAATATCAAACTCAACTCCTCTGAGATTTTCTGCAAACCCACTTCCAAGGTTGCGTCAAAGGCTCCAATCACCTTGCTATAATACATTCAAAAGCTCTCCAATCATTCAATTTGTAAGTTTTATATTTGTTAGATCCATATTGTCTAATGCATGTTAGGGTTGTTTTCAATTTCATAAATGATATAGGGGTAGGTTGTTAGTAGTATTTAGGTTGTTTAGAAGCATTATGGGTTGTTTTGAAGTTTGGTTTTGGGGTCTGCCATTGGAGGTTGCAGAGAAGTTCTGCGCAGGGGTGTTTCGGAAGTTCATTTCCGAAAACACCTACATTCCCAGTTTCGGAAATGAACTTCCAAAGTGTATCAGAATTTCAATTTTTTTTAGTTTTTTCTGTTGTCTCGCATATTAATCGATTTCAATTGTTTTCAGGAACATGTCAGGCAACCAAGCACGCATCAGACATGGTAGAGAGACCCAGACTGCGTCGGCTAGACGCGAGCAGGCGGCGGCGCAGCTGGCGTCGACACAGGGACGGGGGCAGGGTCGGGGACGACGTGTGCGAGTTCCCGTGGACGTGGGAGAGGGTACCTCTTTATCTGGATCTAGGAGTCGGCTGGCTCGGGTATCTTCTTCCCGCCAGCGAGAGGAGGAGGAGGAGGAGCAGGAGGAGGAGGTGGCAGTGCCATACCACGAGCCGGAGGGGGTACCGGATTTTGACCCTCCATCCGGGGAGGAGGATGAGCAGGAGGATAGCTACCCGGGAGGGCCCTTTGACACTTCCGTGCTGATATCCTACCGCGATCACGTCGCTCGGCGTATCTGGGAGGGAGAGGTATTTTTTTAATTTAACCGTTTATAATTTAGACGTTTATTCGATATTTTCTTAACGGTCTATTTAACAGATGCTTTTATTTGTTTTTTTTGTAGCAAGAGAGAGATCCTTTGAAAATGGTGAACCATGCCCGGAAGATTTTCAGTCTGTTTAAACCAGCAGTTGAGTGGTTTAACGACGCGGTGCGAGGTTCAGGGCTTAGCGGGCTCTGCATGACGAGGTACACCACCATCAGCCACGACATGCAGGGGGCATTTGTGGAGCGCTGGCACAAGGAGACGTCTTCTTTCCACTTGCCGGTTGGGGAGATGACGATCACCTTGCATGATGTGCAGTGTCTTCTCCACCTGCCCATCAGGGGGCCGCTGTTGACCCACTCCCGGATCCAGAGGGTCGAGGCCAGTCAGTGGATGGCGCTCTATTTAGGCATGGAGCCCGAAGTTGCTGACTTCGAGTGCATCACGACAAATGGGCCTCATATCCGGTTAACCACACTGAGCGCTTATTTCGAGCACCACCTGGACGCGGCGGCCGATGCCGAGGAGGAGGGTGACGATCTATTCACACAGTATCACCGCGGCTACGCTCTCCGGTGCTGATACATGTTTGTGGTAGGCGCTGCATGCTTTGTGGACAAGAGTGCAAGGTACGTCGACGTGACATACCTTCGCTACTTCATGGACCTGGATACCGTTCACCAGTGGAACTGGGGGGCAGCTACTCTGGCTTACCTCTACCAGAAGCTGAATGAGGCCTCCAACTAGAGGACGAGGCAGTTGGTCGGATCCTGCACACTACTTACGGTACGTTTCATTTTAATTGTTTCATATTTATTTATGTTTCGTATTTATTTATAATACATTATCGTGTTTCTGTTTCAGAGCTGGATCATCTCCTACTTCTCCCGCATCCACGGCTTCCACATCGATCCTGCGTACGTTGACGCCATGCCCAGGGCCTCCAGATACGTTCTCCAGAGGGGGAACAATGCGGTGGGACCATACCGTGGGTACCTGGACCGCACGATGCACGACGACGTCACCTGGAGGCCGTTCTGCGACTACACTCAGATTGTCCCCTTTGACGGCATATCTCTATATTCTGGCTGGTTGGCATGCGGGACTACCATCATGGTCCGGTATCTCCCTGAGCGGTGCATGCGGCAGTTCGGATTCGTGCAGATGATACCCAGGTCACCCTTCGAGGCTACTCCCGACACAGTGACAGAGTGCAGCTCACTGCCATGTTTGAGGATTGGGAGCATCATGTGGTACCGGAGGAGTATTGTCGCCGGCGGGTCACTCAGGACTGGCACAGTGTGGAGGGGTACGTCACATGGTTCTATCGGGTTTCACATCCTCTGCTGACACCCGACGCTCCCGGCGCTCCTAGGCCAACACACGAGGAGATCCTGGAGAACCAGCAGGCCGAGGATGACCACGCCATTGATCTCCTGCCGATCTGCCAGCGGATAGAGATGCTTGGGCGGGACGCGTTGGATCGAGGTTTCGTTCATCAGGGCGGTCCAGAGGCAGTCGCCGTGATGGAGATGATCGTCACTGATGCGGGCCGTGCGGCGGCATACAGGCGGCAGAGGAGGGCCCAGGGTGAGAGGGTTAGGCACACCCAGTAGTGGTCGGGTTTATTTATTTTTTGTTTTCGGATTGTATCTTTAGCACACTATTTTTTTTTGGATTTGGATCGGCTTATATATATTACTTTTTTTATCATATTAGTTTTTTCTGTTTATATGTCATTTATTTTATTTTCCGGTTTCCTTTAATTAAAAATATGAGACTGTTAAGAAAAACATAAAAAAAAACACAGTTTCTGCATAATTCGGAAGTTCATTTCCGAAACCCCCCAAAATCTGTACAAAGGTGTTTTCGGAAGTTCATCTCCGAAAACACCCCCCATGAGGTGTTTTCGGAGATGCACTTCCGAATTGTGGAAATTTTTAAAAAAAGAAGTGTTTCGGAAGTTCATTTCCGAAGCAGGGGTAATTTGGGTTTTTCGCTGGGAGTGACCCCATAGGGAGGATTTAAGGCTTGAGGAAGGAAGGGCATATCCAGGGGTGTCAATTACTAAATTGGATGTTCGCAATGGGAATATATATGAATAATTCACTTATGAAACACGTTTCTCAATTTTCTACCGTTTCTCTGTATGCAAACGCTTCTTTTCTGACATTTGATTAGTTTATATATATATATATATATATATATATATATATATATATATATATATATATATATATATATATATATATATATATATATATATATATATATATATAAAATATGAAAAGTTTAATTAATAGTAACTATAAATTAATATAAAAAATTTAATATGGTAAACAAAGAAGAGTGGGATTGAAAATAAGCTTAAATTCATGTTATGTTAGGATGGACAAAGTTAGAAAGTTTCCTAGAGTAATTTGAAGAGAAATAGTCATAAGAGAAATTGAATAAAATAAACTTTGTTGTCATAGGTACTCAATTGGCATATATTGAATGGAGACAAACAAGGAAGAGAGAATTTTAAAGGAATCAAGACTGAGTTGATGGACAAGGAATAGGTCATTGCACATTAGAGCATCTAAACATAGTGAGAATTTACTACCTCCAGTCCTATTTATAAGACAAGATTCTTTTTTTAGATACATTGAATAACTAATGTATCCGGACAATATGTTGTCCAAATATATTATTTATTCAATGTATCTAAAAAGAGAATTTTTTCTTATAAATGGGACCAGAGTGAGTATTTCGGATGTTTGAGTTATTTGTGTGGGATTAAATTGTTACGTTGCATTTAAATAATCTCTAAGTAATTTAAACCAAATTTATTCCAATGCTGATTTTAATAAGTAATTTATATATGGTTCAATCAATTTATACTTGGTTCCACAAAGTATTAAGATTAATATTATTTAAAGATATACAACACACTTTTGGATTGCTTCATGAAACAACTTACACAAATATTTAAGCAACGGGAACACTACGTGTATTTGCTCAAATGGTAAAAATGCTAAGTTTCAGAACTTGTAAATTCTAGTGTGCATTAAGCAAACTCAATTGGAGATGATCTTAGCATTCTTAGTATGTCCCATTGAAAGGTTTGAGGTAGTAAAAATATTAATTCAATGAATGATAGTTTTTAAAGGCATAATTATACCATAGATCCCTAGTATGTCCTAAAAAGTACCATCCCCCTTTCTTTGTATCTTTAAAGACATAATTATACCAGAGATCCTTTAAGTTATTTTATCATAATAAGTTGATCCGTTATATTTTTTTTAACAACTTGATTCAAATTTTTTTAATTGTGCACACATTTATTAACTTAAAGGATCAAGTTGTTACAACAAAAAGTAACTGACCAACTTGTTACAATAAAATAAATTAAAAGACCTCTGGTATAATCGACGTGGCGATAAGTTACATATTTGATTTAGTTCTAGTAGGTAAGTCAGTCAGCAAGAGATGTCTTTTTTTTTTGACAATATTAACTTTTGGGAGAGTGAATCCCAGGTTCCAACACAAGACGTCGACCACGACGATTGAAACGACGCGTTATATATATGGGAGAAACGATAAGAACCTAAGTGAAGCCAATAAATTGATATAGACTTGATTATATTCTAACGGCTCAGACATGGTATAAGGTACTTTTATACATTACCACCATATCCTGTTGGTGTCAAGGAATCAATGAAACCACCATGTCATCTTTAAAATCCTCCAAAAATTGAAAGATCAAAGAAGGATTTTGCATGGTCATGTAAAATTCCTCCATATCTCTCCCTCCTTTCTTATTTAATGTCTCACATAAAACGAAGGTTTATCTAAACCTTAAGATATAGTTATGATATAACAAAAAGTAAACGTGCCATCAACACGACCCTACTTGGATAAACCGTTTTATCGTAAAAGGGCTTATTTATAAGTTGTTTCTACATTAAATGATTAAATTAAGTCTCATTATCATATCAACTATTAGCCATATTCATAAACTATCCAAGAGACCATATGAAAATAAACTGAAAACATATCATGTATATGTCACTACGTTGTACAAGGGCTATTACAGCACTTATTTTGATCTTTTAGAGCGCTGCCATAGCCAGTGCTACCGTAGGTAACGACAGTGCTTTTTGGTACGCCAAAAGCGCTCTCGTAGCATCCCCTATAGCAGCCCTTTTTCCAGAAAAGGGCTCTCGTAGTATCCCCTATAGCAGCGCTTTTTGCAGAAAAGCGCTCTCATAGCATCCCCTATAGCAGCGCTTTTTCTAGAAAAGCGCTCTCGTAGCCTCCCCTATAGCAGCGCTTTCATCCAGAAAAGCGCTCTCGCAGCTTCCCCTATAGCAGCGCTTTTTCCAGAAAGCGCTTTCGTAGGTTGCACTTTTTTTATCTTTTATGCTTTTTTTTTATCTTAGGCAGCGCTTTTAATTATAAAGCACTTTCGTAGGTAGGCCTTTAAGAGCGTTTTTAAAGCGCTGTCGTTGCTAATCGCAGTATTTTAAAGTGCAACCTGTAATTTAAGCCTCCCAGTTCGACCTGTAATTTATATTTATTTTCAACCTGTAATATTTTCGACCTGTAATATATTTTCAACCTATATTTATTTTCGACCTGTAATATATTTTCAACTTGTAATATTTTGAACCATACGTAGGACATTATATACCAATATAATACCATTATAATCCAAAATAATATATATATATACACCATTATAGTTCAATTCACATGTTTACAACAGATACATATAACTAACACATCTCTAACAATAACTAAATCAGAATATAAGCCCGAAATTCTCAAAATCCGACGAGCGCACGGTCCTGGTCCTGCAAAGTATGAACAGAACAACACGGTCAATTAAACTAACTTTGCTCAAACACAATTAAAGGCTCCAACATCTATACTTTAAATTTTCTAAGAAAACAAATTGTCATTCAGAAACATCAACAATATTATTAGCAACAATTTCATGTGATTTGCAACTCAATCCACCAATGTAATGTGTCATCAATCCAGTCTCAAATCAAACTATCAGCACCACTTATTTAAGAATCAAAATCAACAACAACAAAAACAAAGTTCAACACTCTTATTCAGCAAACAACAAACTTGATTCATATAACAACGTCATCATCGTCAATTAATATTAAGCAAAATGAAACAACATCCACCAAAGAAACTCAAACACAAAGTCATTATCAAAATCCGTCACACAGTAATGTATTCATAAAACTTTTCACACAATAATGTATTCATACCTCTATGAATAATCGTTGAATATAAAATTGACATAATTCCTCTTTGATTTCTTCCAACTTAAGTTTCGTGTAAGAAGCAGCATAGAAGTCATCAAAGTATTACATAACAAAAACATAATATGCATGATTTAGTTAAATGTAATAAATTATAAGAAATTATCCTAAGTTATAAATCCATACCGTGATTGAAATCTCTAATTGATTTGTTTGAAGGATTTCTTTCAAAAACCTCAAAACAAAGTATCCGCAATCTGTACAGTTTCGCTGTTGCGGACACTACATAGAAAAACAAATAAGATTTTATAGTTGTCTTGTCGGATCATTACCATAGAACATTTTGAATACCATGCGGGTTCCTTCCATCAGTAGACAATGACAAGCGAAGGTTTTATTGCTTCTTTTCCAAATTCAGGATAATCATTATCAACTTTCATCCACTGTGGTGAGTCTGCCGGATGTCGCAACTTTCCATCAATAATTCTTTCATCTGCATGCCAAGTCAAGTGTCTTGAATCGGTTTCACAATGATACATGCGTCTAAATCTCGGAATTATAGGAAAATACCATAAGACTTTTGCTGGAGACAACTTTTTCTTATATCGAGGGGCACCGCATTTAGGACACTCATTCAACGCTGCATACTAGTTTCAAAACAAAATGCAATCGTTTGGACAGACATGTATCTTATCATAGCTCATGCCAATAGAGGACAACATCTTTTTGGTCTCATATGTTCGATTGGGAAGAACATTATCCTCTGGTAGCATATCTTTCATAAGGGCTAATAACTCTGAAACTTTTATCCGACCATCCATTGTCCGCCTTTAAGTTGTACAACTTTAACACCGCAGACAATCTTGTGAATTTTGTACAACCATCATACAACGATTTCCCTGCATCTCTTACCAACCTCTCGAACATTTTGGGACAATCCTCAAGATCTTCTTCAAGCGCTTCTGCAATCTCTTCGACTCGATCATAATCGTATGTGCCTGTGCAATCGTCGTTTGAAGCATACATCGTATTATACCTCGATTCAACATTCCCGTTACTTTTCTCACCATGCAAATTCCAACATGTATAACTTCTATCAATTACAAACCGTAGTAAATGCGATGCCAACTGATCCCCGTCAACCTGACCCCCATAACAACAACCCAAGCAAGGACACATCATTCGACTCGAGTCTTCGGCGTGCGCAACTGCAAAGTTAACGAATTTTGATACCCCCTTTCTCGTACTCATTCGACAATTGGTTTGAATGCATCCATGTCTTATCCATGTCTTAATTAAGCTAAACAAAAACAACTAATTAGGGCACAAATTAATTTAAAAGAAAAGAAAAAAAGTGCTAGACACAAAAATAACTAATTATAAACAACTTGTATTATATTATTTAAGCGAGACGAAAAGATTCGAGCAGATTGTAGGCTGAGAGAAGAACAAGATGCTGCATATCTTGAGGCTTTGAAAATTGATAAGGTTTTTCAATATGTATATAACCATTAACATGAAAGAGACTCAAGCTGCTGAGGTAATAAATTTAAGTCTTGCACAAACAAAGAAATATGTCAAAAATTACTAGTTGTGTTGTGTTGTGTTGAACTTAATTAGTGTATATGTTTGTGGAACTTTGTGTTGCAGATACAAGTAATTTGAGAAAGAAATTTACCTCGAATTTTACCGAACTCAAGAAAACACGGAGAATGAGCGCTGTACCTCGAACTAGGCCGGGAAACGCTACTAATTCAAAGGAAAGAAGTGAATTAGTAAGTAATTAAATTTTATTAAGCTATAAAATACACATGAGAAGAATTGTATCAATTGGCAGTGGTAATTAATTTAACAAACTATCAGCCACTAACCTTGTACCGTAAACCCACTGCAATTTCCCACTCGAGCACAGACTTGTTGTAAACCCGTATATGCGACAACAAGCAGGGCTCCTACAATAAAGAAAACAACACAAATACAATTCAAGTTCACAAAAAGAACATAAATAACTACTATTTAATTAATCATATTAATCTGGCATGGTATGATTAACTCTTTTTGACTTCATCCCACTATGTTGTTGACACTTGCAAAAATCCTATAGTTTTTCTCAGTTCATTAAAATATAACTCAGCATGATAGAATATCAAAGTAAATTAACTTCACCACTCTATCAACACTAGAAAAACAATTATAATTCAAGTAAAAATGATATATTCCAGAAAATCCATTCAGAATGCTCTCGGTTTATTAAAATTCGATCCGATTGTCATATTTCGACATGATATCTCAACTTCACCACTCAATCGACACTAGTAAAAATAACTATAATGTTTCAGCTTAATTGAAAATGATTAACTTCTCAAAATTCAATTAGAATCCTCTCTCAGCATATTCAAAAACCTAAGCAAATTTCAGCATGAACACTAAGATTTCAAAAACCTTGAGCATGAACACTAAAATTTCAGCATGAACATTCCAAAAACCTAAGCAAATTCAAAAAAACTACCGAAACGTTACCGGTAAGCATCAATCGAGCAATCAAAGCTACCAACACATACACTCACAACTCACACTCATCCTCACCATCACTCAAGCACAGAAGCTGCTTCAACAAGCACACACGACGAATTCACACGGAGCAAATACGAATACTCAACAAAAGAATCTCAGAAGAAGGAGAAACCAAGTTCAGAAACATACCTGTGATATTTACTGATAATTTGTAATAACCCTAGACAGCGACGACGACGACGACGAAGGAGGGCCACCGGAGCAGCGAACAGAGACGAAGAAAGAGACGAAGACGGCGAAGGCGACGACGACGACGAAAGGTTTGGCGTAGGGCGGCTCTGAGTTTGTTTCGTTTGGAGAAGAAGCTCTGAGTTCGTTTCGTGAAAATAGAATACTGAATATGTTCGTTTTTATTTTTTTATTTTAATTAAAAGGGTTTAGACAACGCTTTGTAGAAAAGGGCTCTCGTACCCCCCCCCCCCCCCCCCTTACCAGCGCTTTTAACAAAGCGCTCTCGTACCCCCCCCCCTTTACCAGCGCTTTTAATAAAGTTCTCTCGTAACCCCCCATTTAGCAGCGCTTTCAAAAAGCGCTCTCGTACCCCCCCTTTACCAGCGCTTTTTTCCCTTGTTTTTAGCGCAACCTATAACAGCGCTTTTCACAAAAGCGCTTTCGTAGATGCGCTGCTAAAAGACAAATTTAGCATAGTGTGTCATAAGTTGTTTCCACAAATTTGCTCAAATAAGTGGTTATATCACTGATCTCAAAATAATCACTATGTTAAAAATTAAAAATTCTCAAAAAGAAAACAGACACCAGAACCAACCAAAAAGAAATAAATGAATTCAGTTCAATAAATAATTAATAAACTGGCAGTGAAATAAGGACGACTCTCAGCTTGAACTGTTGGAACATTATGAATATATTCCAATATAGGGAGATGAATTGAAAAAGTTAAAGTCCCACATTGATGAATTGGAAAAATTATAGTCCCACATTGTATGTTAGTTGAAAAAACTCTTTAGTCCCACATTGCTTAGATTAGAAATCTTGGCTAGTTTACTTCATTATATAAGGAAGTCACTTGTTTCATTTTAAAATACCCCAAAAACTTATTTTGAGTTTTTCCTTCCTCATTCTCATAACTCCGCGTCTTTTGAATTGTCGAAGCGCCAACTTCTCCCCCTTTCTTTCTACTCGTTGAATTTTCCGAGTACCTTCTTGAATTCTCCTTAGAGAATAATGTTAATTTCTCCTCGTTTGAGTTGAGAAATTATAAGTATAATTTTTTCTTGGATTCTCTTTAGAGAATTATTGAAATTTCTCTTGGGTTGAGAAATTACTACGACTGGTCTTTATACCATATACTAAGATGGTATTCATACCATATTTGAATAGTCCTAGTACCATCTGAGGGTGTATTTCTAGACCGATTATCTACCGTGCAAGTAGTAATCGTATAGTATAGAACTGGGCTGTTTTATCCTGGAGGCGGCGTGGTTATTAAGAGCTGCTTTGCATAATTTTAGGCAGTACCGCGAAACGTCTTAAAGAGAGCGACCTAGTCCGCGACTCGACCCGGTAATTTCTTCGGTGGCAAACTTTTTAGAACCGTGATCCAACAATTTCAAGACGTTTCGAATTGCCATGGCTACTGAAGAAATTATTGGTACTTCTGCGGATACTTTCTTTGACAAATTGTTCATGTTTGAAAGATGTCATTTTAAATGTTGGCAATAAATGATGATTTTTCTTCTTAATGTTGAAAAAGATAGCTAACATTTTGACTGAGGACATCTTGTTGCTCCTTTTGGATCAACCGAACAAACTAACGATAAGAAATCTGAGGACTCAAAAGAAACATGTAATAGTATTGAAGTTGAATCTGTTGCACAGATTAAAGCGAACAATTTACAACATAGGAAAGAAATCACCTTATAGAAAGAATGATAATAATATTCTGAATGGAATCGCAAATTATCTGTATGACTATTACAATAACTGCGATACTTTCAAATATGTTTAAGAGGCTCTGAAAAACAAGTATGACATTGAAGAAGTTGGAGAAAGAAGAATGATTTTAGCGGCTACATGAAGTATCAGATGGTAGATGAAAGGTCAGTGGAAACCCAAAGTCGCGAGCTTAAAAAATTGCTCATGAGATAATCACTAAAGGTATGTATTTATATGAACAATTTGAATTTCTCTTATTATTGACAAACTGCCCCTAGTTTGAAAGTTTTTATGAATTATGCTTTGTTAGAAAATAAAATAATTTTTATTTAGAGACTGATTATTCTCATTAAAGAAGAATATGAGACATGATTAAATAGAAAAGTCTTGGTTGTTTTAAACAACACAAATAAATTCGGTGTGGTTCTAAAGTCATATGGCAAATTATTATGGAATTAGAGCTGCAATATTGTGAACCGAATTAAGAATGGGAACCCTTTTATGGCCCCAATTGCTCCAACTAGACAACAACCACCACCTCAAAGAAATGACATTGTTTTCTTTTTGTTTCAACTGTGGAAAACTAAGTCATATGGCTAAGAGATGTAGCATGTAATGCTTGAACTTGGTGTAGTCGTAATGCACGAGTTAACCTGGCTAATGGAAAATTTATTCATATGATCATTGAAATCAACATGGTTGATGGATCTGATGGTTGGTGGATAAACACAAGCGTCTCTCGTCGTGTTTCCTATGATCGTGTTACGTTTAAAACATACACGAATACTAAAGATAAGAAAGTGTTGTTGGAAGATGTCCACACCACTAATGTTGTCGATATTGGAGAAGTGGAACAAGGTCCACCTATGAAAAGACTTTAATCTTGAAGAATGTCATGTATACTTCTGATATTATAAAGAATCATGTTGTGTCTTTTCTTCTTCTTATAAATACGGAAAGATTTAGTCAATTTATTGGGGTAGATTTGTACACCATCATCACAAAGAATGATATTTTTGTGAATGAAATTGATAAGTTTAAAAACTTTGTAAAGAATTTGAAAATGATTTAGTAAGAATTTGTAGTGATAGGTAATATGTATGATTCTAGTTTATTTAATAATTTTTATAAACAACATTGAATTGTACATGAAACGACTGCTCCATATTCCCCTGAAATAATTGGTAAAGCAGAAACAAAGAATAGAACTCTTACTGAATTATTTGTTGCAATTATGATGAATTTTGGTGTTGCACCTCACTAGTGGGGGAAATTTTATTGACTGTTTGTTATGTCCTGAATAGAGTTCCCAAGTCAAAGAGTAATATATCTCCTTATGATATATTAAAGAAAAGACAACCAATCTTGTCTTATTTGAGAACTTGGGGATGTCTGGCTTATGTCAGAAATTCGGATCCGAAACGAGTTAAACTCGCTAGTAGAGCATATGAATATGTATTCATTAGATATGCAGCAAACAGTAAGGCATATAGATTTTATGACCTAAATGCAAAAGCGATCATAGAATCAAATGATGTTGATTTCTATGAATACGAATTTCCCTTCAAATTGAGAAATAGTGGGGGCACTTAATCGAGTCACATTCTTGTGATAAGAAGCACAAAAAGCAACAAAAATGTAGAAATAGAACTTCGACGAAGTAAAACAGTAAGAGTCTCTAAAGATTATGGGTCTGACTATGCGGCTTATAATGTAGAAGAAGATCCAATAAATCTTCAAGAAGCTTTGTCATCTCTAGATGCACACTTATGGCAAGAAGCTATTAATGATGAGATAGATTCTCTGGAATCTAACAAGACCTGGCACTTAGTAGACTTGGTTCCTGGTTGCAAACCAATCGGTTGTAAATGGGTTTTGAAAAGGAAACTAAAACCTGATGGAAATATTGATAAATACAAGGCTTGTTGTAGCCAAGGATTTTAGACAACGAGAAAATGTAGATTTCTTCGATACCTTCTCTCCTGTCACTAGAATAACATCCATTAGGGTACTTATTTCAATTGCTGCTATTTATAATTTAATAGTACACCAAATGGATGTTAAAACTGCTTTTTTAAACGGTAACTTAGAAGAAATCTATATGGAACAACCAGAAGGGTTTGTGATCCATGGACAAGAAAAACAAGGTCTGTAAGTTAGACAAATCTCTGTATGGATTAAAGCAAGCTCCTAAACAATGGCATGAAAAGTTTGATAACTTAATGGTATCGAATGGATACAAAGTGAATGAAAGTGACAAATGCGTTTATTATAAATCTGAGAATCGCATATGCACTATCATATGTCTATATATAGACGATCTGCTCATATTTAGATCAAACATTCGTGCCGTTAATGCTATGAAATCATTATGGTGCAACAATTTTGATATGAAAGACCTCGGAAAAACAAGTGTGATTCTTGGATCAAGATCACGAGATCCGAGCTAGGAATTTCTTTAGATCAATTATACTATGTGGAGAAGATCTTAAAGAAATATAAATACTTTGATTGTAAACTTGTGTGCACACCATATGATCCAAGTGTGAAATTGTTTAAGAACACTTGTGCAAGTGTAAGACAAACAGAGTATGCGAGCATCATTGGCAGCCTTAGATATGCCACTGATTGTATTAGACCCGATATTGTATATGTCGTAAGATTGTTATGCATAATTACGAGTAGACCGAGTAACGAGCACTGACAAGCTATTGAGCGATTCATGAGGTACCTTAAAAGGACCATAGATCTCGGCCTACATTATCAGAAAGTTCCTGTTGTACTTGAAGGATACAGTGATGCAGATTAGAATACCTTGTCAGGTGATTCTAAAGCTATTAGTGGCTATGTATTCAACATAGTTGGAGGAGTTGTATCTTGGAAATAAAAAACAGACTATCCTGGCTCAGTCCATGATAGAGTTTGAAATGATAACATTAGCAAATGCTAGTGAAGAAGCAACTTGGTTAAGATGCTTGCTAGCTGAGATTCTCTTATGGGAAAAACCTATGCCAGTTGTGTTGATCCACTGCAATAGTACCGCGGCTATTGCAAAATTTGAGAACCGTTATTATAATGGTAAAAGACGTCAAATAAGAAGAAAGAACAACACTCTAAGAGATTGTATCTCTAAAGGGGCTGTAAGAATGGATCATGTACGCACTGATGAAAACTTAGCAGATCCTTTGACGAAAGGATTAGCTAGAGAGAAAGTCCATAATACATCTAAAAAGATGGGACTAATGCTTATACAGAAATGAGTTGCTCATGATGGTAACCCGACCTAAATGACTGGAGATCCTAAGAAATAGGTTCAATGGGTAATAACAAGTTGTGAGTAATATGAAGCGATCATGCTAGAGTAAATAAAAGAAGCATGAATCCTGAAGTAATAAGAGGATGAGATAATAGAAACTCTTAATGAGATCTATACTTTGTATGAGGGAGTACCTAGGCTACAGGAGTACTCTTGATAGACTCACCTATGTGATTGTGGAACTGAGGCCGGTTCCTATGGAATTTCGAGGCAGAATTCCTAGAGCCTTCACTAAACCGGGATACACGTGCAGGGCCATTAAAAGCACAGGCTATTAAGAATACACCTTAAGAAAAGGTTGTGTGCGGGTCTGATGTCTGAGATAGAGTTCAAGACAATAGTGTCACTCTTGTTGAATCGGAATCCTACTTGCTACGCAAAGGTTCAAGTCGTAGACACCTTTGCTTATGCACAATCTTAGAAACGTTTAATGTTGCTTCTGAAACACTTTTTTTTAAATTCAAGTGGGGGATTGTTGGAACATTATGAATATATTCCAATATAGGGAGATGAATTGAAAAAGTTAAAGTCCCACATTGATGAATTGGAAAAATTATAGTCCCACATTGTATGTTAGTTGAAAAAACTCTTTAGTCCCACATTGCTTAGATTAGAAATCTTGGCTAGTTTACTTCATTATATAAGGAAGTCACTTGTTTCATTTCAAAATACCCCAAAAACTTATTTTGAGTTTTTCCTTCCTTATTCTCATAACTCCGCGTCTTTCGAATTGTCGAAGCGCCAACTTCTCCTCCTTTCTTTCTACTCGTTGAATTTTCCGAGTACCTTCTTGAATTCTCCTTAGAGAATAATGTTAATTTCTCCTCGTTTGAGTTGAGAAATTATAAGTATAATTTTTTCTTGGATTCTCTTTAGAGAATTATTGAAATTTCTCTTGGGTTGAGAAATTACTACGACTGGTCTTTATACCATATACTAAGATGGTATTCATACCATATTTGAATGGTCCTAGTACCATCTGAGGGTGTATTTCTAGACCGATTATCTACCGTGCAAGTAGTAATCGTATAGTATAGAACTGGGCTGTTTTATCCTGGAGGCGGCGTGGTTATTAAGAGCTGCTTTGCATAATTTTAGGCAGTACCGCGAAACGTCTTAAAGAGAGCGACCTAGTCCGCGACTCGACCCGGTAATTTCTTCGGTGGCAAACTTTTTAGAACCGTGATCCAACAATACGCGTCAAAAATCAAGTAGTGTTAAGATCAGAACAAAACTTGAATTCAAAAGCCAACACATCCTTGCACCTCGTTATCATTCCATTTCCATAATGCATATCAGCCACCTATATATCACCAAAATTGAAACAACATATTTATATTACAAAATTAATACTCAAGGTTGTTTATTCTTATATTTATCTTTATAATAGGAAATAAAGGGTGTTCTAAAAAGCACTGCCCTAGCTTTATGATATGCCATGTGTTCAAAATGGATATATTTGGTGTCCAAAAGATTAAGGTAAATTCTTTGACTAAATACTAATTAGAAAAATATTTATTTTGAACATTTTTTTTATCATCATTTCAATCCTAAAGAAATAAAAACTAATAAAAAGTATTTATAGTCAGAGAACCTTCCTCTTTAGTGTCCATCCTTCTTCTTCTTTCTACTTCACCTTTTCTCATATATCCATTTGTATGTTTAAAGCAACACTGCATATCAGTACAACCTGCTCTGCTTCTACCTCTGCTGGTCATCGTGGTCAAGTCACCATCTCCATTGCAATTTGTCATCTTCTTCAACTAAACCCTAACTTTGGGTATAAATTAGAACTTAACACAACCACCATCATCGCCGACCAGTTTTCCGGCAACCTCGCACCACCATGGCAAAAGTATTGAATCGAAAGCCGCCGCTCCTCATTCTGTTATCCCTCAAGCACTGTGAGTTTACTTTCTCTCAATATCTTAACCTAAATTTTGGTACAAATTTCTGGTTTAATGAAATATCTATTCTTGTTGATTGCGGAAATCCCTAAACAATAACAACACTTTTTATGTTATTTCAGTGTTTTCTATTTATAAGTATAGTTTTTTTTTTTACTTTTTGAAGTTCTAAAATTTATTTTTTTGCTTAAATTATGTTGTTAACACTATGTGTTCCTGTCAAATTTGTGGTCAATCCGAACATACATTACAGAAGGAAAATAGCACCATTTGATGTGGATTTTGTTGTAGGTAATGGCATATAGTATTATTGGCTGCAAAACTCCACTCTCTAATTGAGGCTGGCCAGAATTATAAGGTTAGTGATTTCATACCTTTTGGGAGCTTTTACTTTTATTGCTTTTGCTTTTATTTTTTGTCTTGTTTGGTTGGTTGTTATTACTTGGACTGTTGGAAAATATTATTATATTATGTTTTGTTATTTATTACTTATACCTTGATTATTATGGCTTGTTTCTACCGAAATGTGATAGGCGAAAGTTGGTTTAGTGTCACAAACTTGAGTATGGTCCTTGACCTATTAGGTGGTTCTCAAGTAGAATTACATTTGTCTGGTTTGACTGGAAGTAATTAAGCAAAATTTTGGTTAAAAAATTTAGATTAAAATTTGACTTATGACTAATTAAATTATAATTGCTTTTTGAGTAAAGATATTCAAACACAAATGATTTCATTTCAAAATCATTTTTTATGAAGTCGATTTTACATTTAAAATATATTAAACGCCCATTCAAACATATATTGGATAATGACATAATATAATATCTTCAATCCACATATAAAATTTTATATTGGCACATGAAACTATCTATAAATATTAAGCACCAATTTCTATTAACTGAGATGGAATCTGTAACTAATCTGTAGTATGTAAACAAAACAATTCCTAAGTAGTTTCAGATACCTAAGAGGTTACTCATAACTAGTTTGTATCATGAGAAAAAAGTATGCAACTATCAAGCATATAAGGGATATAATTAAAAAAACTTTCACCTTCATGTTTTCTACAAAGTAACCAAAAATTTATTGGACAAATAATGAGCATATATAATAATATTTGTCAAATAAAATAATAATTTTTCTCCAAAATATAATAACTAGAATAAATATTATTGATGATTTGTCGAATAGCACTGCAACAAAAGAAACAAAATATAAAAAAGAATTTGCAAATTATAAACTTAAAAGTTGAACAATATGTTCATGCCCGCTCTTCTCAAATCCAAAGTTGAAGTGTATTTTTCAATTTCACTCAACTTTATTAAAGACTTTGGGTAATATGCATAAGGATTTTCCTTATGCACCGTGCATAAGCTTACATAAGTCATTGGATCATGTTTTTAATCCAGTATTGAATATTGAGTATTAAGTGGTGAGTATTGAGTTATAACAATTAATGTCTAGAATTTGATCAAATAATCTAAGGGTTCATAATAATCTATGCACGGTGCATAGATTTTTATCTATGTACGGTAACTGCACCCTTTATTAAATATCTATTGTGGTTAGGAATCAACTTAATATATATTGATATATTAAACATACAGTATTGTTTATTTGAAAATTAGAATATAAATATGAAATAAATATTAGTTAAACGAAATGAGGTTAAAACACATGTTTTTTTCCATAATTAATTACTTAATTACTTCATTTATACTAGAGAAACTAAGAAATATTTCAATCGCATACACATGAGCAATTGAGGAATGTAAGCTCTTGGTGTGATCTAAAATATTAAAATTTTTGTCGAATAATTTTTATATTTTAAAGGAAGATAATAGTGAAAAGTAGTTGCTAAAGGACATTTTAGTAAATCCATGAAAATATTAGAATACCATGATCCTTGGATTCATCTAAATAATATAAATACCAAATTTTCAAATTGATGATTTTTATATTTCAACTAAATTGGATAAAATGGTTTAAGTAAAAGTTTGTTCATGGATACCAAGATGTAAATAATCCATAAAAGTTTGATCTAATATTTTCATGGATTTAATTTACGTTGTTTTCACAAGATGTAACAATCTCATATTGAGATATCATTTAGTAAATACTTTTCCTTATTTTTTAATTTTAAAAAATAAAAATTACTTAAAAATTATTTTAATGTTTCATATTACAATCAAAACTTACATTCTTACGCTGCTCATGGGATATGATTAAAATATTTCTCCGTTCCTCTAATATATATGAGATAATTGATTGTGAAACAAAAGATAAGTTTCAGCATCATTTCTTGGATATATTATTATCTTTCAATTTTTCATATAAACCCTATTGCATGTTTAATTTGTTAAGTTGATTCATGATACTATACCATAATGGATATTTGATGAAATATAGAGAATTGATGAAATACAGTTCAATTTAAGAGGATTTGAGAGAACATGAACATGTTCAGCTTTTAGGTTTATAATTTGCAGGTCCTTTCTTATATTTTGGTTCTTTTGTGGCAATTATTATTATTCAATAAATTTTCTAAATCTTTTTCTTGTTATTTTATTCTACGGAAAATTTGTTATTGTATTCAACAAAGTATGATAACAGGATGAAAAATTTATGAAAAAAATTCTTGATTACTTTATTTTGAAAAACACGAAGGTGCAAGTTCTTTCTGGTAGTTTTGAGAGGGATGAAAAGAATGATATGGATTTTTATCCTTTAAACACTTGACAATTTCATTCAGTCTTTGTGTATAGGCTACAAACTAGTTATGAGTTCCATCTCTGTTAATTGAAATTGGTGTTTATTGTTGGGAGCTAGTTCTCTTTGATAATATACTCAATATTTCACTAGTTCACCAAAATGTCCTTCATACTAAGAAAAAGATAGAAGATATAGACTTAATCCTCTTCCCTTCTATAACAACTAACTTCATTTCATAATATTTATGTTGTATTATTACTCCTAGCACCATCTCACACGTGTAACCCCTTTTTTCCAAAATCTACTTGCTGTTGCGCCTCCATGAACCTAAGCTCTTCCTCCCCTTGACAGTCGCGTCTTCGCTTCTCACACATTTTCCCTTATCGAACAAATATGTGTTCTCAGTTTACAGAGTTTGCTTTCTTTTTTCTCTACAGAAAGTTAAAATCACGAATTCTAGTCTAGACTAAATCACCTATGCCTTCTTCGATCTAATTTCGTGGTTTGCATATCAATCTCTTCGGTGTTTGCATATCACTGAATGTTGTCTTTCTAACTAAAACCTTCGTCATTAATTTTGTTAGTTTCTTTTTTTTTTTTTAGAACAAACAAGTTATTTGATTTGTATCACTATTCCATAAAAGACCTACGACGACGTTTTTTTCGAGCTTTAAAAGCGCTGCTGTAGGTGGCGCTGCTATAGGTTTTAGCAGCTCTTTTGGTTTAGGCAAAAGCGCTGCGTAGGTAGGCCTAAGGCAACATTTTTTCTTAAAAAGCGCTTTCATATATTGGCATAAGGCAGCGCTTATTCGTAAAAAGCGCTTTCATACATAGGCCTAAGGCAGCGCTTTTTTTGAAAAAGTGCTTTCGTTGGTGTTTTTAATAAACCTATTATTTTTATAATTTCTAATATTTTGGCATATCTCAAATTCTCACTAATATTTTGAGAAATACATTTATTATATTAAACAAATAAAAATTAAAAAAATACATTTAATATGAAACATTTTATGAATTAGTATTGCATATATTTATTATCAAAATACAAATAAAACATCACTAATTTTATAAGTGCTCTAGAAGCTAATTTTACAATCAAATTTTCAAAACACAAAATACAATACAAATATATATATATATATATATATATATATATATATATATATATATATATATATATATATATATATATATATATATATATATATATATATTGATTTGCTCCCTAAGAAAACTAGTTCTCTCCAGCTGAACGTGACTCCTCGATGGCCATAATTGACTTTCCAACAATGCACAAATCAACTTCTAATTTATCTTCAATTTATCTCCTCGATGGCCTAAGGCAGTATTGGTGCAGTAAACCTAAAGATGTAATGGGAACAAAGAGGAACTACGTGTAAGGACACTGAAAATACATACAAGATCAATTCAAATATGTAATGCAAAATTACTATATGAAGTTAATGATATGGTAATTGTTCAACGTTGAAAAAAAGAAGAGATGCAGTTGTAAGGCAATGTAAAAATTAAAACTATATGCATTATAGAAAAGAATCTATTTAACAAAAGGTTGGTTGATATTGCTAACTAAAATTTTGAAAGATTCAAATAATATGCATACTTAGTGATTGATTATACTTTTTTGGCCTATGCTTATGACATGAATGTGGGCTACAAGGAACACATGTACAATAAAATCAGATTTTCCGCAATCTCACTTTTCACAAATTCTTCAATCAAATTTTTTCTCACAGCAAAAGTTTTCCATGAGAAAACAAATTTTAACAAAAACTCAACACTTTCAAAGATATGTAGTACCTATGCAAGGCCTGATCATCTGACAACTTCCCCTTTGATCTAAACCAGAATCTCAAACTGCATTCAAATTTCAAATATGTTTAGATAAATGATTTACGGAAGACTGAAAGCATGGGATTGCTGTATAAATGTAAGCACAAATTGGGTGAGAGGTCTTAGCTGACCTATGAGGAGTCTTGGTCTGATTTGTAGCAGGTCTAGGTTCACAGAACCGTATCTCTATCGGCCAGGGAATTAATTCAGATGTAGCAACTTTGTTCCAATAAGTTCTGAAGCAACCAAATTTGTAAATACAGCATAGAAAATTATCATATAAACACACACGTCCTTATTTGGATATGCAGGATAATAAATCTTACCTTGGAAGACGAGGATCAATAAGACGTTGCTCTCTTAACTCTTCCATTGATAAAAGCTATAACAGAGAGCAAAATCTATTAGTCTAAATTTCAAAGCAGCATTCGGCCTTTTTCTTTTGAATAAACATTGGGTTAGTTGCCTCATCTAGAGTGGGGACCGATGGCATAGACACTTCCTGGTGTTGAAACCAAAATTCCTCAATCTGCAGAATTAAGGTAAGAACAAAAATAAATGTAGCCCGAATATAAACTAGAAATCATCAACTAGCAATATTTTTAAATCATGAAAAACTGAAACTGCAACTACGACGAAGAATGATGAGTACCTGAAAAGAAGCCAGCAAAGTGAATATGACCTTCTCCTTTTGAATGGCATTAACTTTCCTCGTAGCAAAAATCCTCCCATCACGCAGACGCTTAACTTTATATTGAATTGGTACTGAAATAGGAAAGAGCACACAATGTATAACATTTTCACAATTATAAGCAAACAAATGAATTAGCCAAACTCATAACACACATTCTATTGAAGAAAATATTGCTTGATTTACTTAAACATGATCAGTAAGACATAAACATGCTTACTTTTAGAATCCCCCGCACGAAGAAAATACACATGCAAGCTATGAGCAACTTTTAGACAATCAACACACATTGATGTTGTCGCCAGTGCCTTGGGATTACACATTACCTCATAAGAAGCCTACCCTAGAAAATACTATATGAAGAATACAAAGTAACAATTTTATCGCGCACCTGTCCAACTAACTGTCCTCCGAACACTTTCCCATAATTTTGAGCATACGAAGGGGTTATTTCTTGAAAAATATCTACCTTCGAAAGAGAAAGAGTTGAAAGATTTAAAAGGCTTAATCCTTTCAGGACAAAATATTTTCATTCTCAAACTCAATTATAACATATCATGTGTGTAATTGAGCACCATTATTGGTTCCAAATGCAATATATGCTTTACAAGTGAGCCTGTCTGAAGAGATTTTTCTGCACTACCGATAGACTTTGGCTGCAACAGCGGCAAGTGCTCGCGCGGAAGCACTAGACATGATAGCTGCATTGCAAACAAAAGAAAAAGTTGCTACCATTTTATTTACAATTATATCATGTTGATATTGGAAGGCAATAGGACAACGAACCAAAAAAGGAGAACCTTAGTCAAAGCTACGACATCAGCATGGTGAACTGCATTCGATAATCCTGCAAGTTGCAAGCTCACATTAAAGAGCAGTTTTGAACGTAGCTACATAAGCATGAAGTTTATTACCAGTAATACCAGATCCAAAATAATCATATCTTTTAAGCCTAAAATCTAGATCCTTTTCGTCATCGGTGATACCAGGTCTAATAACCTTAGTCTGCATACCAAGAATCTTATCATTAACAGACTTAGCATCCAACATGATTATAAGACTAGAAATTTTCAACATGACCTTAATATTTGTTTGGAATAACATTTTACAAATGTTATTTCTTGATTTAAAAGAACCAAACAGATAACCACAATTAGGAGTGTAAAAAATCGAAAACACAAACCCAACTGCATAATTGAACCCAACCTCATTGATAAAAACAAAATTGTTTATGTTTGTTCATGAACTGTTATTTCGGACACAGTTCACAAAACTGAGTACTGAACATATTGCCATTTCAATTCAAGCATTCAAAAGAAAAAATGAATAGCAGAATTCAAAATACAGAGCAAATTAAACATTATCATATTGGTACAGTTCATATTCAACAACCAAAGGCACAGTGTAAAGAAACTTAAGATAGAACATCAATGCATAACCATACTCATCCAATTAACTTACAGTTAACCTTTACCTTCATTATCATTTCATTAGAAACCCTAATTGAGAGAAGAATCAATAGAAAACCCTAATTGATAGAAGCATAAATAGAAAGACATAATTGATAGAAGCATAAATCGAAAACCCTAATTGATACATGCATCAATGGAAAAGGATATTGAAACTTACAGTTTAATCTATAGAAGGAGAACTTGATGTGAGTTGGGAAGTGAAATTGATGCCCTAATTTTCGCAACCATACACGAACTCACCATAGACGAAACGCACAAAAGCATGGATTTCAAACTGAGAAGAGTGAGAAAGGATGCTCGAATTCAAACGGAAGCCATTGAAACTGAAGAAACGAAGAAGTAGAAGAGTGGGAAATCGGCGTTGCACGGAGGGAGAGAAGACTGGGATGAAGTTTTTAGGGCTTATCAGTGAAAGAGATTGAAGGAGTTTTTGTAACGGCGGCGGCGGTCAGAAGTTCGTGGCTGGAAAACGTGGTCGGAGAAGAAAACATGGTCGGAGAAGATGAAGGCCAGGACAGAGAGAATCACGAAGGAGTTTCAACATTTTCTAAAAGCGCGTTTTGGAAAATTTTAGAATTTTTAGGGTTTTACTAAGTTTTAGTAAATTAAAGCCCTAAGGCAACGCTTACTGAAAGCGCTTTCTATTCGCTGGCTTCTACCAGCGCTTTTATGAAAATGGTTAGCAGCGCTTTTCATGAAAGCGCTTTTTAAATTTAACCTATAGCAGCGCTTTTCAGAAAGCACTTTCGTATGTGTTGTCTCTAACAGCCTTTAGCAGCACTTTTCAAAAGCGCTTTCTAAAGTCTTCCTTTAGCAGTGCTTTTTTTCCAGATTTTATTTTTTTTTTATTTTTAAACTTTTAGCAGCCCTTTTGGGAAAAAGTGCTCTCTTTGTAGCGCTGCTAAAACCTAATTTTGTTGTAGTGTATCCGAATACTCGGGGATAACAAGAATATGCATTCAATTAATCCTTTTTAATCCAATTTTGCTTTTAAATAGTTGATTTTTTGAATGGTGTGCCATAATAACTCATAAATTAAGAGTATGCACATCTAATTAATATTTTAAAATTAATTTTAATTTAATTTTAATTATTTTTAACATTATAAATTATAATTGGGATCTATGATAAAAATTAACCCGATTTTACAAAAAAAAAATCACATCTTATTTATAATGAAAACTAATTTATTTTATAGTAGCTTACTTGGATTGCTTTTAAGAAGATTTAATAAAAAATGAAACATGAACTTTTAAAAGAGGATTACTTTATCTATCCCATGGGGTGATGATGAATATATTGAAAACCTGATTTTTCCTTTTTCATGTTATAGAGATGCAACTCTGAACACATCCAATACCCACAAAAGGAGTAGCAAGTGAGACACACGCCGTTTATGCCAAAAACTAATATGGAGATGCATTTCTGGAATAACCCTTGGAAATCATTGATTGTGTATTTATTTAGTGAGTTAGTTTATTTAAAACCTCTGTGGCAATTTTGGAGATGCATCTCCGAAAATGTCAAGTAGGAAGTTGAATAAAACACCACCTTGCAAGTTCTTCTTTCTCATGATCCAACGCACTTTTCAATCAAAACCCTTAAAAAAAATCCTTTCATTCTCAATCAATTTTCGCAGTCCAAAACAACATTATTATGTTTAAGGAGCAAAACAAGTTGGAATTTGGTACAATTTACATGTATTTTCTTCCTCACTTCTTGCATTATTCTTTGTTTTGTTGAATAAAAATGAATGTTACGTTTGGAGATGCACTTCTGGAGTAGGTTTCATGTGTTTCAGATATGCACTTCCGAATTGTTCTAAAGTTGATTTCAATATTAAATCTATTTTTGATTTTGATTTTTCGTAGATATGGTGCACCTGTTGGCTGGAGATTTCGTTTGAAGAAAATGTACTTTGAAGGATTAGAGATTTGAAGAAAAATGGTTACTGATGACCATTTCGAAGAACAAATGGCTACTGATGGCCATGTTCGAGAATGTTGTTTAAGTTAAAATGAAGATAATGAGTATTGGAGCTGGTTCAAGATAAATTGTCTTTTAAGGACTTAAGCGTTTTTGCGAAATGCGAAGGGTACTGAAGCTTGGCGTGTTTTCGTAGCATTCTCGGTTTTGATCACGTTGCCACGTATCGAAAGAGAATTCAGGCGGGATGATTTGAATTTCGAAACAATCTGTGTAACCGAACAAGGACAGATGGCGCCCCAGGGATGCGAAGCGTATGCATGTGAGCAACGTGGCATCTTATTAACGTAGGACCGTTAGGGTCAAAATTAGTATAAATAAGAGTCTTAATGTTAGGATTTTGTGTGTTCATTTTTGTACAAATCACTCACAAATCACTCAAGTATCAAGCGTTAAGAGAACGAGTTCGCTGAGAAATGTACATATGACACCACCATCTTTAATATGTTTGTATTCATTTTAATACAAGTATCTTTTCCAGTATTTTCCCTTTCTTTCGTTACATTCCAGTCATTTACATTCTTGCAATTTTATCCTTTGTTTTAATTCACTTCGAAACATTTACTTTTCTGCAATTTACATTCTTGTACTTTAAAGTTTCTGCAAATCTATCTTTGTTATATTCTTCGTCAGAGTTATATTTACGTGTATAACAAGGCGGTTGTGGATCTTTATACTTTGTCTATTCAATTCCTATATCGAAGACTAGATAATCAACAAACATGAACCAATTCATTACACATGACAAACTTTTTGACTATGTCCTAGGATCAATCTAGTCGATCCTGCGAGTAACCAAAGTATATTTTATAGTTTGGAAGACTAGCGGTTGTTTACCGGAAATCACCGTAAACAAATTGGCACGCCCAGTGGGACAGTGTCAAACAGATTATTTTTAATTGGTTGTTTTGTTTTGTCTAGAACATATCAAGACCTTGTATGAACCTTAGGAACGGTAAATTAACCAACAGTGCACAACCGATTCCAAAGAGAAGGTATAACAAGAAAATGGTCAATTCGACCAGTGGAGGGGGCCAACAAGATCCCCCACAAGGGTCAGGAACAGTGGCAGCAAATTCTACACATGTTTCGACATCTACATCACAAGAACAGGAAATACCCGTTTCGGGAGGATCTGCGGCTGCAGTTGGTTCTCAAGCCATGCCCGAAAACACAACAGGAACGATCCCAATTTCCAGTTCGACTACCATGCCTCATGCGACAGGCGCAAACGAGACACTTCATTTCTCGACAAGTCAAGTACATTCTCCAAGGCCATTCTCATCTCCATTCGATGTATGGAGGCCTGGAAATCCTTATGGAATGCCGTACACTTATATGGCAGGATCTACATACACCGCACCTAATGTCGCGACATTTTCGCCTAATACAGGTTCAGTAAGTAGAAGTGCACAAAATGCAGGCACGTCTAGCCAGATGCCTCTTTTAACTACTAATAGTCAAGCAGCAGTTAGGCAAGAAATGGACGCAAGTAACCACGGTATGCTGGGTGTTCTTGCTAAGGAAATAGGGTCACTCTTTAACCCATTAGTGACAAATATGGCCAGAACTAACCAGGATAATGTAGAAATCTTCCAAAAAATATCATCTCAAATAAATCAAATGGCCGATTTTATGGGAGTTCCACAGACTAGGCGAAGAAACACCCAACCCACTTATCGAGAGGGTGATCCGATCTTAGAACGTATTCAAGATACGGTTCCCCCGCCTAGGGAAACACCTGCGGACATAGTCCCTCCGCCTAGAACAACACCCGCTGGCGTAGTTCCTCCGCCTAGGACAACAACAGTCGAAAGGAACCCAGTGATAGATCTGGAGAACACAGGTCGAAGGACTGACTTGGGTCAACAAGAGACCATCGAAGAGAGACCCAGATTAAGGATAGTTGGTAGGAATGAACATCCAGACGAAGTAGTTCAAAGGGTTAGGAGAGAAAATATGGCTACAGAGAATAACTTAACTGCCATGATAGAGAGAATCATGGCCAATAATGGACTTAACACTGGACTTCGACGTCCAAATTACACATCCCCTTTAGCAGAATTTATCATGCAAACAAAATTACCAAGAGGTACCAAGGTACCCAAATTCACGAAGTTTTCAGGGGACACTAGTGAATCAACGGTGGAACACATAGCTAGATAATTGACTGAAGCCGGGGATTTAGCAGGCAATGAAGATTTGAGAATTAAATATTTCCCTAGTTCGCTAACAAAAAATGCTTTTACTTGGTTTACAACCTTACCCCCAAATTCCATAGATTCATGGACACACTTAGAGAAATTGTTCCATGAACAATTTTACATGGGTCAGACCAAGATAAGCTTAAAGGAATTGGCTAGCATCAAGAGGAAATTCACAGAACCTATAGATGATTATCTGAACAGGTTCTGTTAGCTAAAATCAAGATGCTTCACAGTTGTCCCAGAACATGAATTGGTCGAAATGGCTGCAGGCGATCTAGACTATTCAATCAGAAAGAAACTGGATACCCAATACTTGAGGGATATGGCCCAATTGGCAGATAGGGTTCGACAAGTCGAACGACTGAAAGCACAAAAGGCCAGAGCAAATAAGAGTTACAAGAAGGAAAGGGTGGCGTATGTTGAACCTGAGGACGCTGAGGGAGAGCCATTTGAAGATTCATACAGCGTTGAAGAGGTCGAGATAGACCTAGCCGAATCAAAAGAAGCACCACCTTATTCTTGCAAGTTGCCCACCCCTTTGAATGGAAAAAATCCAGTCGAGAATGATAAAAGTGATAGATTTCCAAAGAAAACCTATACTTTTGACGTCACTAAATGTGACGAAATATTTGATTTATTAGTAAAAAATGGCTAGATGATAGTGCCTCCTAATTCCAAGGTTCCTCCGTTAGAACAACGGAAGAAACGAGGCTTTTGTAAATATCATGGTTTCTTAGGCCATAAAACCTCACAATGTTTTCTTTTCAGGGATCTAATTCAGAATGCTATCAAGGATGGACGTCTGAAATTCGCTGATAAGACAAAGAATCATATGAAGGTTGACGCAGATCCTTTGAATGTTGCTGACACTTGTTGCACGCTCGCGAAAAAATGAACAGAGTCTCCACCAATATATTTATCCCATAAGGGAAAGGAATATCAGGAAACCTAACAAAGGAAGGAACAGGGTCTTGCGACCAGAGAATCTAGGTACGGGAGTCGGTTACGCAAGGGGAAGGTACTAGCACCCCTCGCGCCCATCGTACTCGATGGTATCCACCTATGTTTGTTTCTATCTAAAGGGTGTGATCTATGTCTAAGCCTATATGCGAATGAATGCAAAATGTAGGGAAAATAAAGAATTGTACTCGCACGGGCCCTACCCCGCTGCCTACGTATCCTTTTCAGGAATCAGAGTTACCGTAGCTCGGCTCAAGATTTTCTGTTTGTTATTGTGTTTTTCAGTTGGGCGGAGTTAACGTTCGCGCTCCTGCATAAGGGATCGACCTACGATGCGTTCGAGCGGAAATAACATTGCCCTTAGAAAGAAGGAAAATAAATGATTGGTTTGTGTCTTTTAAGGTAGATAAGTTATGAACAGTTCCCAATATCGGGCCACTCACCACCTTCTCTACTTTGTTTTAATTTGAACCATTGTTAGGTGTTTTAAGTGCTTTTGGTTGGGTATTTTTTAAGGGGCATTTGTTTGCGATTTGAATCACATAAAAGTGTATAATGGTAGAGAAACAGATTAGGGAATAGATCCCACTCATCTCTCTTCCATTATATAGTGATCGAGAAACAGATTCGGGAATGAATCCCACTCATTTCTCTCCCACTAAGCGATTAAGAAACTGATTAGGGAATAAATCCCACTCATTTCTTATAGCGATCGAGAAACAGATTAGGGAATGAATCCCACTCATTTCTCTCCCACTAAGCGATTAAGAAACAAATTAGGGAATAAATCCCACTCATTTCTCTCTCTATTAGTAAAGTGTGATTCGCGTCTTCTGTTTATTAAGTATTTTAAAAGTCGAAAAGAAAAAGAATGAAATAGGGAGCTAATCCTAAGTTCTAATCTAAGTTGTCTATACAAGGGAATCAAAATAATAAAAGCTATACAATCTATTAAAGAAAACTCTACACATGGGATAGGTAAAAGAAAATCAATATACGACAAATAAAATTGAGAACTATAACAAATAAATGGTATTCACAAACACACATATATCAATTAATTCTATAAAAAAAATCGAGACTAAAATGAATTCCTAAGTCTATTAACAAGTTATTTACAAGGAAGTGTTAAAACAAAGAAAATTCAAACATATTGTAAAGAAAAAGGTTTATTAAAAAGTATCAAAAAAATTAACAAAAATCAACAAAAATTATGAAAATTATTCACATACTCTAAAATACCTAAAAACAATTTTTATGAATTTTTATGCTCGAACCAAAAAGAATTATGAATTGAAAGTTAAAGAAAAAAACAAAAATTAAAATAAAAACTCTACACTACCAGGGGGTGCTGAAGTAATTCCTAAATAAACTAAAACTAGTTAGAGGCAATCTGGGCCCAAAACAGAGGGAGGTGGTAAGAGCAGTAACGCTCAGAGGCCCAGTCCAGAATGGCGGTGCATTAGTATTATATGGGTGTGATTATGAAATATTTTTTTTTTGGCCCAGGCGGAAACCAGGTTCATGGCCCATCTACTTATTTGTTACACTCCACATATTCCACTTATTCAATATCAACACATGATTATTTTGTAACACTATGATTTTCTTATTCAGCATGCATTTATTATTTCATTCATGGTTTTTATGTATTAATAAAGTCACACATACACATGCAGAACATATATCAATAGGGCTAGGGATTTTTAAGTTGGAAAAAGACAAAAGGATGACTGGGCCAATCACACGACGACACGTCGCTAGCCAATCATTTAAGTAAAACAAAACGCAATAAAACAAATGAGAGGTGATCCAATGGCGTGGTGCCACCTTAGCAAAACGGGAATGACCATGGAAACACACAGACGCCGGAATTCACCTTTCCGGTCGTCTTCCCCGACTGCTCCACCACCGGAGCATCGCGAAACTGCCCAAAAAAGGAAAAAGCTTGCACCTTTCTACTCGAAATTTCTTGCTGAACATGAGTCTATTGGTAGTTTTCTTTGATTCTCTTCCTAACATCCTAACCGGTCCATGTTTCTAAACCCTAACATACTCAAAATCATTCAAACGAAATCAAATGACCTACATTACTCATTCTTGCATTCAGAGCACCAAGCAGATCAATCTACTTCCACAAATTGAGCAAATGACGCCATAGGAACAACGAATAGTAAATTGCAAGATTGGATTATGCAACGCACATATAGAGTGTGCAAATGGCTTAGAAACTCACCTGTCCCTTTCTTGATTCAAAGCTTGGGAAGAGGCTCTACTCCCTGCTTCAACTACTCTGGTGCCAATGGATATGCGAGCCTATCGTAGTCTTGAAGATGATGTAGTACTGAATCCACCCAATCTTGTTATATTTCTTCACTGTTTTCTTCGTAGAGGTGAATCTGAGATAGTCGTTGTTATTAGTGAACCGAAGAACAATGATGAATGAAGATTAGCACAGTTGTTGAGGTTCAGCCATGGAGTTTTGGTTGTAGTGAGAGTGAGGATGAATGCCAAAGCTTGTTATGGTAGTTGATGAGTTATTTGTAGGTTGTTGTGGTGGTTAGAGGTGGTGGTTTTTGAGTTTGTTACAAAATGTAACAAACTTTTTATGCATGAAGTGAAAGAGAGAGAGCCGAAGAGAGAAGAAAAAGTGAGGAGAAAGCTTTTGAGAAATGGAAAAAATGAGAGAGAGCGTCACTTGCGAAGGGTATGGTGTTTATATACTATGAGTATGGCGGGCATGTGTTATGGTGTGGTGTTGTCGCAGTGTAGTATTTCTCTTTCAACTGGGTGCACACATGGTGTGTTTGTAGTAAACTTTCTTATACTCTTTTTGTTCAGTATGTGTGCATGAGTGTATTGTTCCACTTTTATTTTACTTTGGGCATGCATGAAGGACACCTCTCTCCCCACGTGATTTTCCTTATTAATACTTATGGGGGGCCCTTTTTAATGTGCATGAGGAGAAACTCTTTGTGTGGGATATCTTGGGCCATACATGGTACATGAAGATGGGCCATGCAAGACCTCTAGACGTTACAAATTTTTGAATTCCAATTAATTCCTTTCACTAATGACATGCTAGAGATCCACTTCAAAGAAATAGTATTTATGAGGTCATTTTGGCACCCCATACACCACTATGAAACTCCCTTTTGAATATATACCTTCATGATGGGCTTTTACTTATAACATTTTCTAAGTTCTTGGGAAATTAACAACATTATCATGACTCCTCCTTTCCCATAACTTTTTTTTTTTATTAACTTTCCACCAAAAGTTAACATTTGAATAATTGACATGATTTTGACCTTGTGTAGGGAAATAAATCCTAATCCTTGCTCTTGACGAATTTTGATGAAAAGTATCCCTCGTAGCTTGATGAGAAAGAAGCCCACGGTGCACATATTTCATAACCTTAACTTCACACTCTAACACTCAAAGAAGAACCATAGGAATCAAGCTTGAGTGAAGTAGCAGCCCTAACTTCCAGGATCCTTGATCCTATGCCAAATTTATTGATCAATGATGCATGAATTATGTTAATGACCTAATGGAGGTATGAAAATGAATGCAAAGCCTAAGCCTAATATTGAAAGGGGTAGGACAAATTTGGGGTATGACAGTTGCCCCTATTTAATCGTCTTATACCTGAAGGTGAGATTGACGCTAGGCTTTCGAACATTCGAGGTAGAAGAAGATTAAATATCAAGACCTGAAATTTGTCTTGAAGAGATGGTGTAAGTGTTATCCTTATTTTTTCATTTTTTTCGATATCTGCTGGGGAAGGAGAAATTTTTTTGTTTTTCTGGTGGAAAATTTTACAATGAGTAATTGGTTTTGAATGGGGGTAGCTTGTAACATGGTAGCGGTGCCAATACAGGGTTCTCGAAGAGAGCGGTGGTATGAAACAATGACTGAAAAGATAAGATCTCGTAGGGATCTATGACTCAACACCGACTCGAAACAAGGGTAGGATCAACGCACCTACGACTCGAGAATTGAAAGAAATGACAAACATCAACACTGAGGCTGGAGAAGGAGAAGATTATCAACAACATTGAGGCCTGGGATTGGGAATTGGTTTGATAGACATCAACACTAAGGTTGGAGGACATTAACACTGAGGTTGGAGGACATCGACACTGAGGTTGGAGAACATCAATACTAAGGTTGGAGAAGGAAAGGATTAACATCAACACTGAGGCTGGGAAAGGAAAGGCATCGACACTGAGGTCGGGGAAGAAAAGGATTAACATCAACACTGAGGTTGGAAAAGGAAAGGCATCGACACTGAGGTCGGGGAAGAAATGATAAACATCAACACTAAGGTTGTGAGACATCAACACTGAGGTTGGAGCGAGAAATGATAAACATCAACACTGAGGTTGTGAGACATCAACACCGAGGTTGGAGCGAGAAGTGATAAACATCAACACTGAGGTTGTGAGACATCAACACCGAGGTTGGAGTGAGAAGTGATAAACATCAACACTGAGGTTGTGAGACATCAACACTGAGGTTGGAGCGAGAAGTGATAAACATCAACACTGAGGTTGGAGCAAGAATTAACTGACGTCAACACTGAGGTTGGAGGAAATGCTAGACATCAACACTGAGGTTGGAAATAACGGTTGTCATCAACACGGAGGTCGGAGAAAGAAATGATAAACATCAACACTGAGGTTGGGAATGGATTTGACAGACGTCAACACTGAGGTTAGAGGACATCAACACTGAGGTTGGAGCGAGAAATGATAAACATCAACACTGAGGTTGGGAATGACGATTGACATCGACACTAAGGTCGGTGAAGGAAAGGGTAGACATCAATACTGAGGTTGGGAATGACGATTGGCATCGACACTGAGGTCGGGAAGATAGAAAGACAAACATCACTAGGGATTGAGAATACCAGGTATTGGCACCGTGGCTTGAGAAGGTTTATAATGTGATAACAAATATTAGTCGGGGTTTGTAAGGATAACATTTTCTGTGGGGATGTATCGTTGTCTTGATTGAGCATTGGTTATGATTATCTGGCTTATGCTTCGCATGCATGTTTGAATTTTTCTATGGCGTAATGGTCCGCTTTGACGGATATGCTACGCTTTTTGAGGATGCAATGTTATATGCAATGGAAACTATATGCAGAGTGCCAAATAAAGGCATCAGTGTGATAGAGAAGCAGGATCTTTGGGGTCCATGGCTCGCAGTCTTGAGCTACCAATATGAATCGGTGTTGGAAACCCTACAGTACCAAAGATTATTGGCAATTGTGCTGAGGGTTGAAGTGTAGCTTTGTTGGGGAGGAAATGTCTTTGTTTGACTTTCCCTACATCTTGAATTGCTTGGGGATGGTGAGCTTGAGGAGATTCCCTCGGTTCACCATGTTAGGGATGAGAAATCCAGATAAGGAGACCAGATTGGGGAAGTGGAGTAACTCCTAAGAAAAATAAATTCCTATGCTTGGGGAGAGACAAAACTTTTAGGAGAAATAAACTCCTATGATCGGGGAGAGACAAAACTTTCAGGAGAAATAAACTCCTATGATCGAGGAGAGACAATACAACCCATTATATTGTGCCTCAAGCTTCATGACCTACGAAGGAATTTGCCCCAAAGGATCCTTGGAGAGATTTGTCGAATCTCGACGTAACTGTTCCAGATTGATTAAGCTCAAGAGAGATTCCTCGACTCGATTTCCCCAGATTGACCAACTGTGAATGGATGCCTCAGTTGACAGAGTCTTCACATAACGTGCCCCTTGGAGTAATCAGCCTTTGAAGTGAATGGCTCATGGAATCAATCAACTCTTTCTGCAGTTGTTCATTGTTTGATCTTCCTTCATGTCAAGTGTTTATTCACAAGTAAAAGATGATTGTTTTGAAGATGATAATCCTAATGCAATGCTTATGCTATCTTCGAAATCAAAGTTTATTGAAATGATGTTGTGACATTCAGTGTTTGAATTATTTGTCCTATCGATATCAACACAAATGGTAAGCAAACATATCGAGTCAGTTTTACGCAACTTGGTATAGTATGCTTTTGAAATAAACCCTGCTTCAATTAGGTCTTTTAAGGGTTGTAACGTGGCCTGGTTCGCGGTTTTAGAAAGAAAGGATTTAAGGCTCAAAGTCTAACCTAACCCACCCATTCTTCGTGATGTTCTCCAGTCCTAAATTCAACTAAACCCGATACGAGCGTTCATCCTTCAATAGGAGTTTGAGATGATTGAGGAATCACTGAAGTTCTTGGACATGGCAGTCACTTTACCTTTCGATTTGGTGTCTGATCACACGACTTTGTTCTTTCGATGAGGATCTTTGTCTTATAATCATTGTTTTTCGCTTCTGCTTTGTTTTTTTTTTGCTTCCCTAACTTTTGCCTGGACAAATTCTTTTGAATTTTATTTTGGGGTCCAGCGGGATGCCCTATTTTTTTTTTAAGTCACCTGTTTTCGGGTTGTTGACTTAGCGGGCTCTTTTTTTTATTCAATCCTTTTTTGAACAAGTCGTGTGATCCCGAATCTCTGATTTGTTGGAAGTGAGTGACTGCCTGAGTCTTTGATTGATGAGAGATTACCATTGTGGTATTGATTTTTCTCAACCTTTTGAAGGATAACCATTGTCGTATCCTTAGATGCATACTCCTGATGAATTTTGATTGCTCGATTAGGTTAATTGAACGCTACCCTGCCCCTGGGTTAAATGTGAGGGGTTTTTTTTATAGAAAAGAAGCTCCTACTTCAAGGCTCACAGGGGTTAACGAGGGTCTATCTCCCTTATATCTCCGGTGTTTGGGGATTTGAAACAATGCCTGTACATCCTCATCGGGGTTTTATTCAAAAGCACACAATTAGAGATTTTGCGTTTTTATTATTTTTTTTATCATTCTCCTTTTGATGTTTTTTTTTCTTTAGTCAAGAGTTTGATATCAATAGACAGAAAGATATGAGTGAACACGAATGGATTGATTCAAAACTAGCATATGCAGTGCATTTTTATTATCATTAAAACAAATGAGTTTTACATGAAAGTAAACATTTTACAAAACAAGGAAAATTACAAATGAAAATGCAGAAATGAATTGATGATTGCCATAGTAGAGGAGGCTTGACTTCGTCTGGACCTGTTGATCTTGAATACTTTCTACAGTTCCTTCCAAACACTTCAGATTACTTCAAAAGAAAACTCCAACGAAGTCACCCAAGAGTTATAAATTTTTTCCTCACTTTAGGGATTCGAGCAATGCGAGTGATGCAATGCTCAAGATAAGAGTACGTCTTGCTTATCCCTCAATCGGGAGCCCCAAGCATAGATGTTGGATAAGTATTCACCATAAAACATGGAGGAACCTTGCATGGCCATCAAACTTTGAAAAGCTATATGTTGTAAGGAAGGCCCAAAACACCAACTGAAACACCAACCTCCACAGATACAACTGAGCACAAGAACCTTGAGAATAATAGATGCTTCTATAGAACACTCTTGATTGCCACCTGAAAAAGATTCTGACGAAGTTGCACAAGGATTTTGGTGCTTTCATTATTATCATACTAACAAGTTCAAACAAGGAAGGTAACTTTCAACAAGACAAGGAATATTGCAAATGAGAATACAGAAATGAAATGATGATTGCCATCCTTGAGGAGCCTTGACTCTGTCTAGGCTTATTGATCTTGGAGATGCTTTATGAAATCTGGGCATTCATTTGGGCAGGAACACTTCAATTTATGTGAAGACCGTCTAGAGTGAATGATATCGCTTTGGAGTCAATGAGATCTTGGACCTTGCGTTTCAGAATATTGCAATCCTCAGTTGAACGCCAGATGCCCCAGAATGATACTCACACTTGGCATTTAAGTCATATCCCTGAGGAATCGGTGTTGGAGGGGGCTTAGATTCCCTTAGTTGGACCAAGGAATCATTGAGTAAATGAGAGAGCAATTGACTGTAGGTCATAGGAATTGGGTCAATCTTTCTTGGTGGTCTTCTTGGCCTTTGTGGACCCTGTTGTTGGTAATTCTGCTGACAGTTCTGAGGAGGAACGAATTGTTATTGAGGTACGAAGGGCTGTTGATGAGCCACCCATGGTTGTGGAAGTGCAGCGGCATATGCTTGAGGAACATATTGACCAGGAATAGCAATAGGCATTGGATAGTATGAAGGCTGAGCAGCAGGATAGGCAAGAGTTTCTCCTTTGTCAATGGAAGCATTACTAGTCTCACCCTCTTTCTCTTTAACAAACCCTGAGTACGGTTTCTTGCCATTGCGATTAGTGTTGCTAGAACCAAAAGTACCTTGAATCGTACCAGCTTTGACACAAGTCTCAACCCGTTCACCAATAATAACCATATCAGAGAAGGAAGAAGAAGTATTGCCGATCATATGTTGAAGATAAGGGCCTTTCAAGGTTCCCATGAACAAATCAATCAATTCACGATCCAGAAGAGGAGGTTGGACCCTAGCAGCAAGCTCACGCCACCTTCGGGCATACTCTTTGAAAGATTCCTCAGGTTTCTGTGACATATTCTGAAGTTGGACACGGCTAGGAGCCATAACAGTGTTGTATTGGTAATGCTTCAAGAAAGCATCAACAAGCTCTCCCCAAGTACGAATGTGAGTCCTCTCGAGTTGCATATACCATTCTAATGGAGCCCCAGTAAGGCTGTCTTGAAAGAAGTGCATAAGCAACGGCTCGTTGTCAGCGTGAGCAACCATCTTACGACAATAAGAACGGAGATGAGTCTCTGGGCATGTGACACCTTTGTATTTTTCAAAATCTGGCACCTTAAACTTCGGAGGAATGACAATCCCAGGAACTAGGCACAAAGCAGCAGTATTGAAACTAGAAGTCTTGGCAACCTCAATGGCCTTGAGACGCTCCTCAAGAGCACGATACATTCTAGCAGTTTCATTCAGATCAGCAGTAAGATTTTGCTCATGGTTAATGACATCATGGTGGTCATCCACAACCTTCTTATGAGGATCTTCAGCAGAAATTTCCACGTGCACAGGTTTTGGTCCCCCATTAGCAGGAATGGTGGGAGCAGTAGTGGAAAGTTTAACAACATTTTCTCGAAGCTCACCTTGCCCCTGAATAACAACATGGAGAGTCTCCAAGAGTTGGTTCATCCTCTCCCCCATAGTGTCTATATCCTTACGAAGTTCAGCCAGATTCTGTTCAAGATGGTCCATGATTCTCCTCTGATTGCTCCTTGTATGATACAGGTGTAGGGAAGTCGGTTTTGTTGATGAAGCAGAAATCTGTTTGAAAGGGACCCCAATAAGCTTATGATAGAACTATGAAATGCATGATGATATGAATGAAATGTTTCATTTCCGAGGGATCCTAAAGTCTTTCCACACACTTTTGTATCCATCCTTTTTTTTAAAATCAAAGCTTCTTTTTTGTATAGAGTAACTTTCCTTTTCTTTTTTCCTTTTTTCTCTCTTTTTTTTGGAAATAGACTTTAGGATCCCTCACAAATGAAGTGGATAAAGTAATGATGTTATGCGATGCAACAGCATGAGATCAAGGTCCATATAATCTTAGTAACCACTGTACAATCCTCTGAATAACTGATATAGGTCAGATGTCATGAGATCAAAGGTCTGGCATAGGTACCACACAACCATAGGAACAATAGTCACCATCAGAACTGAATAGTCACCAATGGTACCTGTCATGTATATCCCTCCCCACTCACAGGTGAATCTAGGCCAGGGTAAGTCAAAAAAGCCAACAGAGGATTGAAAGTAGGCGTAATCATACGATATTGCCTCTTTCAACCAAGCTCTGCCCGTGGATACATGATCAGAGCAATCAGACATACGTCTTCTGTCCGTCATGGCCACTCTATTCCTAGTTCCTAAGGTATCACTCATGGCCAGGGTATTGGGCCTTTTACCTCATAGAATCATCCCACCCAACCTGCAAACAGAGAAAATATGTGGCCCCCACGGGGACCCATAATATAGTACAGATGCATGCGGAAAGTAAATATGATATGCAAGCAGGAAATAAACATGATATGCAAGCATATATACATAGGATGTAAACATATAAACAAATAAATAAACACCCAATAAAAGAAAAAAACAAAGGCTAGGATCGACTCGCTAAGAATGGACCAGCACATGTCTATCACTTCCCCAGCAGAGTCGCCAGCTGTCGCACGCTCACGAAAAAATGAACAGAGTCGCCACCAATATATTTATCCCATAAGGGAAAGGAATATCAGGAAACCTAACAAAGGAAGGAACAGGGTCTTGCGACCAGAGAATCTAGGTACGGGAGTCGGTTACGCAAGGGGAAGGTACTAGCACCCCTCGCGCCCATCGTACTCGATGGTATCCACCTATGTTTGTTTCTATCTAAAGGGTGTGATCTATGTCTAAGCCTATATGCGAATGAATGCAAAATGTAGGGAAAATAAAGAATTGTACTCGCACGGGCCCTACCCCGCTGCCTACGTATCCTTTTCAGGAATCAGAGTTACCGTAGCTCGGCTCAAGATTTTCTGTTTGTTATTGTGTTTTTCAGTTGGGCGGAGTTAACGTTCGCGCTCCTGCATAAGGGATCGACCTACGATGCGTTCGAGCGGAAATAACATTGCCCTTAGAAAGAAGGAAAATAAATGATTGGTTTGTGTCTTTTAGGGTAGATAAGTTATGAACAGTTCCCAATACCGGGCCACTCACCACCTTCTCTACTTTGTTTTAATTTGAACCATTGTTAGGTGTTTTATTTTGGTTGGGTATTTTTTAAGGGGAATTTGTTTGCGATTTGAATCACATAAAAGTGTATAATGGTAGAGAAACAGATTATGGAATAGATCCCACTCATCTCTCTTCCATTATATAGTGATCGAGAAACAGATTCGGGAATGAATCCCACTCATTTCTCTCCCACTAAGCGATTAAGAAACTGATTAGGGAATAAATCCCACTCATTTCTTATAGCGATCGAGAAACAGATTAGGGAATGAATCCCACTCATTTCTCTCCCACTAAGCGATTAAGAAACAAATTAGGGAATAAATCCCACTCATTTCTCTCTCACTATTAGTAAAGTGTAATTCGCGTCTTCTGTTTATTAAGTATTTTAAAAGTCGAAAAGAAAAGGAATGAAATAGGGAGCTAATCCTAAGTTCTAATCTAAGTTGTCTATACAAGGGAATCAAAATAATAAAAGCTATACAATCTATTAAAGAAAAATCTACACATGGGATAGGTAAAAGAAAATCAATATACGACAAATAAAATTGAGAACTATAACAAATAAATGGTATTCACAAACACACATATATCAATTAATTCTATAAAAAAAAAATCGAGACTAAAATGAATTCCTAAGTCTATTAACAAGTTATTTACAAGGAAGTGTTAAAACAAAGAAAATTCAAACATATTGTAAAAAAAAAGGTTTATTAAAAAGTATCAAAACAATTAACAAAAATCAACAAAAATTATGAAAATTATTCACATACTCTAAAATACCTAAAAACAATTTTTATGAATTTTTATGCTCGAACCAAAAAGAATTATGAATTGAAAGTTAAAGAAAAAAACAAAAATTAAAATAAAAACTCTACACTACCAGGGGGTGCTGAAGTAATTCCTAAATGAACTAAAACTAGTTAGAGGCAATCTGGGCCCAAAACAGAGGGAGGTGGTAAGAGCAGTAACGCTCAGAGGCCCAGTCCAGAATGGCGGTGCATTAGTATTATATGGGTGTGATTCTGAAATTTTTTTTTTGGCCCAGGCGGAAACCAGGTTCATGGCCCATCTACTTATTTGTTACACTCCACATATTCCACTTATTCAATATCAGCACATGATTATTTTGTAACACTATGATTTTCTTATTCAGCATGCATTTATTATTTCATTCATGGTTTTTATGTATTAGGAAAGTCACATACACATGCAGAACATATATCAATAGGGCTAGGGATTTTTAAGTTGGAAAAAGACAAAAGGATGCCTGGGCCAATCACACGACGACACGTCGCTAGCCAATCATTTAAGTAAAACAAAACGCAATAAAACAAATGAGAGGTGATCCAATGGCGTGGCGCCACCTCAGCAAAATGGGAATGACCATGGAAACACACAGACGCCGGAATTCACCTTTTCGGTCGTCTTCCCCGACTGCTCCACCACCGGAGCTTCGCGAAACTGCCCAAAAAAGGAAAAAGCTTGCACCTTTCTACTCGGAATTTCTTGCTGATCATGACCTACATTACTCATTCTTGCATTCAGAGCACCAAGCAGATCAATCTACTTCCACAAATTGAGCAAATGACGCCATAGGAACAACGAATAGTAAATTGCAAGATTAGATTATGCAACGCACATATAGAGTGTGCAAATGGCTTAGTAACTCACCTGTCCCTTTCTTGATTCAAAGCTTGGGAAGAGGCTCTACTCCCTGCTTCAACTACTCTGGTGCCAATGGATATGCGAGCCTGCCGTAGTCTTGAAGATGATGTAGTACTGAATCCACCCAATCTTGTTATATTTCTTCACTGTTTTCTTCGTAGAGGTGAATCTGAGATAGTCGTTGTTATTAGTGAACCGAAGAATAATGATGAATGAAGATTAGCACAGTTGTTGAGGTTCAACCATGGAGTTTTGGTTGTAGTGAGAGTGAGGATGAATGCAAAAGCTTGTTATGGTAGTTGATGAGTTATTTGTAGGTTGTTGTGGTGGTTAGAGGTGGTGGTTATGGTGGTTGAAGGTCGAAAGCTATGGTGAATGAGAGTTGAGGAAGAAGATGAAGGTGGTGGTTTTTGAGTTTGTTACAAAATGTAACAAACTTTTTATGCATGAAGGGAAAGAGAGAGAGAGCCGAAGAGAGAAGAAAAAGTGAGGAGAGAGCTTTTGAGAAATGGAAAAAATGAGAGAGAGCGTCACTTGCGAAGGGTATGGTGTTTATATACTATGAGTATGGCGTGCATGTGTTATGGTGTGGTGTTGTCGCAGTGTAGTATTTCTCTTTCAGCTGGGTGCACACATGGTGTGTTTGTAGTAAACTTTCTTATACTCTTTTTGTTCAGTATGTGTGCATGAGTGTATTGTTCCACTTTTATTTTACTTTGGGCATGCATGAAGGACACCTCTCTCCCCACGTGATTTTCCTTATTAATACTTATGGGGGGCCCTTTTTAATGTGCATGAGGAGAAACTCTTTGTGTGGGATATCTTGGGCCATACATGGTACATGAAGATGGGCCATGCAAGACCTCTAGACGTTACAAATTTTTGAATTCCAATTAATTCCTTTCACTTATGACATGCTAGAGATCCACTTCAAAGAAATAGTATTTATGAGGTCATTTTGGCACCCCGTACACCACTATGAAACTCCCTTTTGAATATATACCTTCATGATGGGCTTTTACTTATAACATTTTCTAAGTTCTTGGGAAATTAACAACATTATCATGACTCCTCCTTTCCCATAACTTTTTTTTATTAACTTTCCACCAAAAGTCAACATTTGAATAATTGACATGATTTTGACCTTGTGTAGGGAAATAAATCCTAATCCTTGCTCTTAACGAATTTTGATGAAAAGTATCCCTCGTAGCTTGATGAGAAAGAAGCCCACGGTGCCCATATTTCATAACCTTAACTTCACACTCTAACACTCAAAGAAGAACCATAGGAATCAAGCTTGAGTGAAGTAGCAGCCCTAACTTCGAGGATCCTTGATCCTATGCCAAATTTATTGATCAATGATGCATGAATTATGTTAATGACCTAATGGAGGTATGAAAATGAATGCAAAGCCTAAGCCTGATATTGAAAGGGGTAGGACAAATTTGGGGTATGACAACACTAACTTGTGTGAACCATTCGATGTCAACATGGTGGAGGTGTCTGAAACTGATGTTGCTGAATTAGAGATAATTCCATCTGGAAAGCAGGCTACTGAGAGCCTAAATGACATGGTGGAGTTGTCCGAAACCGATGTTGCTGAATTCGAGGTAATTTCATCTGGAAAGCAGGCTACTGAGAGCTTAAATGACAGTACAACCTTCAATACTGATGTTGAAGAATCTGCCGAGGTCGAAATTAATGAAGATGTGGAGGAGAAAGCCACTGAGGCCACTGAAGACCTTAGGGTGAAACTCCAGCAGATAAAGATCTCCGAGGTTTCCCCAGCAGGTGTTAACATGGTGAATGTTAGACACCCCTTATCTGAAATAGAGGAGTTAGAGAAGTGCTTGCTGAGAGAACAAGAAAATATCAATGTGGTGAAGCTAGAACAAGGAAATCTCAATGTGGTGAAGCTCCCACACAAAGTTGAAAGTTTGAAAGATTATCTCTGGAGGTGCCACGAGAGGAATCGGGGACGAATTCTGATGTGTCCAAGATGTTCGATTATGCTGAATCGAAGGGTCCAAGCTAACTATGATAGGGCCCAACGGGAAAGGATGGAACAACCTTGGAGAGAAGGAAACCTAATGCTGAAAATTTATCCAAGACCAGAAGAAACTCTCGTGGGTTTCCTAGTCAGGTGTCACAAGGAAAACACAGAAGTTGTTATGTGTCCCAGATGCGGGGCAGTCTATGATAACTTGATGGCGCAATCTTTCGAAAGAATGATACTCACTGGTGGAGAGTCCAGAGGGCTCTGTCCCAACTTGTATGTGTTCGACAGTCGAACACCATCAAGAAGGCCTGATAGTCCTCACCCCAAAGCTCGAAGAGTAACATTCAAACCTCCTGCATACATACCTACCGATAGATGGACGCAGGCTGGCGCAAGAAGCAGCAAATGGCGAAGTTGGGACCAAGGGGGAAGAACTGCAATGGCCTACAGAAAGCAATTCCAGACTGCAAATAGAGAGATGTATATGTTGGAGAATTACAGGGGCAAACATCCTATGTCCAGATCTCAGTGGAGAAGACACCAAAGGATGAAGAAGGCCCAGAAAGAATATAAGGCTAAAGAGGTTGGAGAGTCTACCAGTACCAAAGTCCCAATGCAGGGGGCACGTTCGAGCAAACCACCTTTAGAACGTAAGTTATTGAGTTTCGGAAATGAGAAAGAAGAGGAAAAGGTGAATCCGAGTCCTTGGAAAGAGGACGATAGGATAACAAATGACTTTGACTCTGATGGTGTGTCATCTATCAACTTTAATTGCAATGTAGTATCAGTTCTCCCTCATGAATTCAACCAGGAAACTGAAGCTGAAGATTGCAAAGAAGCTGATGCAGAAGCGATGGCAAGACACAAACCTGTGTGTTATTATGTGCTGAACAATGGAGTTGTCGAAGAACAGAATGCTTTCTTCGAGAGGCCTGATGAAGGTATGAGAAACCATCTAAAACCACTTTACATAAGGGCCAAAATCGAAAATGTTGGCATTAACAAGGTCCTGGTAGATGGAGGGGCAGAAGTGAACCTAATGCCTCAATACATGCTGAAAAGGATAGGTATGTTCGATACTGACATAAGGCCACATAACATGGTTCTGTCCAACTTAAAAGGGAAGATAGGACAGCCTTTGGGAGTTGTTCAAGTGAATTTAACTATGGGTTCGGTTACGAGGCCAACTATGTTTATGGTGATACCAGCAAAAGCAAACTATAACATTTTGCTGGGGAGAGAATGGATCCACGGAGTTGCTGCAGTACCTTCGACTATGCATCAGAGGTTAACCATCTAGAGAGAGGATGGTATAGTTGAAAATATCGAAGGTGATCAAAGTTACTACCTGGCTGAAGTTAACCAAGTCAATAAAAACAGTTTCGATAGAAACTTGGCCAACATAGGACCATGCATTGCATCGGAAAGTATATACACCCCAAATAAGAATGCTTTATATTATTTAACCTTACACCCAAATGGGTTTCAGTGGGATAGGGAAATAATAGATGGTCCAGAAGATACTGTCGCGTGAAAAATCATCGTTTTGTGTGATGAGACACCTGATGCCTTCTTTGGGCTCAAGTGCTCAATAAAAGATTTTTCTTTGTTTTTGTCACGACCAAACTTTTTATTATTTCCAAAGTAGGAAAAGGAAAAAAGCTGCAATAACCTTAAAAGTGGGGGAGAGATTCCGGGTAAGAGGGTTGGTTATACGAAGGGAAGGTATTAGCACCCAACGTATCTATAGTACTCTATAGGTTTCTTTGTTATGTCCATTTCATTCTATGCTATTGGGGTTCTGTTGTGAGATAGGTGGGAAACTAAGGTGTTTGTTTGATTATGCTCGCAAAGATCATCGCAATCTTCTGCATACATATCCCTTAGAGGGAATCAGAGCATCTGTAGCTCGGGGTCTACGGGTGCTAAGGTTTGAGTGGTTTGAGGGAGAAGTTTTGCTCGCCAAGGATACGACCTTGTGCCTACGTATTCTCAAAGGGATGTTGAGAAAGTCAGAGCAATCGTAGTTCCCACTTATGCTAGTGGAAGCAAAGGAAAAGAGACAAATGTCATCTCAATGTTCGATGTATCTAATCTATATCATCACATACATCTGTTTGATTTTGTTTGAAATCTTTTCATTATAAGCCCTGGGCTGTGCCAATTATGGTGCTTAGAATGATAAAGATGTTTTTGTTTAGCCAGCCTTGTGGCAAAAACAAGTTTGATTAGCCGGCCTTGTGGCAAAAACTTTCAATGAAGTCAGCCTTGTGACAAAAAGTTTTGATTAATCAGCCAGCCTTGTGGCAAAAGTTTCGACGAAGCCAGCCTTGTGGCAAAAACTTTGATTAATCAGCCAGCCTGGTGGCAAAAGGTTTGATTGATTAGCCAGCCTTGTGGCAAAAGAGAAATTTGATTGATTGATTGTTTGTGATGATATAGATGAGATACTCCTATCATAGAGATGATAAATGTCTAATCTCCTAGGTTTTTTGTTTTGGATATTGGGGATGCTTATAGGAAGCCCGTGGGTCCTTGTACGAAGCCCAAGAGGAGGCTATTCGAGGGTCCTTGCATTGTAAGCCCAAGAGGAGGCTATGGGAGGGACTACCGAGGGTCCTTGCATTGTAAGCCCAAGAGGAGGCTATGGGAGGGACAAGTCGTTTGTACGAAGCCCAAGAGGAGGCATGGTATAGTTGGTTTGAGCTCTTAGAGCGATTTCACCGGGAAACCATACTCTATGTCCTAACCTAAACTAGGGAGATTCTTTGCACGAAGCCCAATAGGAGGCTATGGGGAACCTAGTGTTGTACTAAGTTGAACAAGTATATATAACACGATCAAAAACATGAACAAGTATGAAAAAACATGGACAAACATGAACAAGTATGAACAATTACATATATGTCAAGGTGTGTGTATACAATGGAGTTTATGAAGGAAATATACCTGTAAGCATGATCCGTTTGTATGCACGGGGGCTCGGGACTTATACTCGGGGAGAGGCCCATTTATTCATGGCTATGTAAACAAGTATTTACAAAAGGGCTCGGGACTTATACCTACATGGAGGCCCATGGTATTTTTGGGAAGATTTAAAGAAAACCTTCATGTTTTGATTTGTTATTCGAGGTTAAAAATCAAATTGATCGAGGTATGTACAAAAAGGTGTATGTACAATGAAATACATAATTTCATGCAAAGGAATGGGACTTATACCTATGTGGAGGCCCATGTTTTATTTTATAAAACATGGTTGATTGATTTTTTAAGTTTGTCGTTTTTGAAAACAGTTTGAAAAGTTTTTTTGAAAACAGTTGATCGCTTTGTTGAAAAACAGTTTGAATTTTTGACAAAAGTCAACTTAATTAAGATAAAAACAAATTTCATGCTTAATTAAGACCTAAAAGATTAGGGTTTGATCACAAAAATATTTACAAATGATTAGGTTTAAAAAATCAAATAAAAAACCATATTTAAAGTATTAAAAATACTTAAAAACATGTCATTTTAAACCTAATAAAAAACATATTAAATAAATATTTTTTTGTGATTTTTTTTGATATTCATAAAATATATGTGTTAAATAAAGAGTGTACAAAAAATGAAGCAAAAATGAATTGATTTGGTTAGTTAATTAATTATTTAAAGTTGTTAAGAAAATTGAAGAAAATAAGTGTTAAAAAAAAAGGTTTGGTCCTGCCAGGGTTTGAACCCACGCCCTCACTCTCACCAGCCAAAACACTTACCAAATGAGCCATGCTTGTGGCTTGTAATACACACGCGTTCCATTGATTATATTTAAAAACAAACCTCTGAAATTCGAAAATCTTCAAAACTGTGTTGTTTTGATCAAGTAAAGGGTCTATCTCACTCGGTTTTGCACGAGGAACATGATGGTGATCTCACAATTCATTTATTTTTGCTCTAAGGTGGTTAATTTTTGCATGAACATGAAGAAACCTAGAACTGAAATTCAATGTGAAATCGTGTGTATGCAAGTTATGATGCAATTGATTGAGGGTTAATGATCCTCATAGGTGCAGAAACAAGATGGTATATCAATATTTTGTTTATGATGCATGTGTGTATGAGTTTGAAGTTCATGAGGCTTACCTTCAAAAACGGCAAAATTGGAGATTGAATTCTTCAATAGAGGTGTTACAGATGCTTTGTAATGATCTGGATAGCTTCAATGATGATTATGGAACATGTCTGGATGCTTGGAGTGAACTGAATTCATCTGAGCATAGCCATGGGACCCGATATGCAGTTGCTTGGAGTGAGGATCGAATTTGATGATGGAGGTGTTTCAGATCATGAATGATGGTTGGGATAGTTCACATATGGTATATGGAATGTGTTTGGATGATTAGCTTGGACAGAATTGGCCTGGAATTGATTTTGGCATGATAAGTCTAGTGATATGCATATTTGGAGGTTGAAGAGTGATTCTGAGATTTGAGGTGTTTTGGGGTGTGTGAATGGATCAAGCACATCCCATATGATGTTTATGAGTTGTGGGAAGCATTACTTTGGCCAGAACTTCAAGGGTTTGGAGGTTGAAGTTTCTACCCCTTTGAAACTCATGAAACTTGCAACTTAAGAAAGAAGAGAGAAAACCTATGATTATGAGGTTTTTGGTGTGATTTTGAATGAAGTTTGGACCTCTATTTATAGGCCAAGGATTCTGAATGCAGAGCTTTGCAAGTTGATCAAAGAATGGTGATTTGGCATTTGGAGATAAAATGGAATCTTTACATTAAATGCAAATGGTTAAAAGTGACTTAACCATGGTTAATCTTCCAAGCTTCTTATCCTCTTCCATTCTGATCTTCAAATCAGAAAATATCTCTCAATTATTGCATTGATGCATCATTACTTGCATTATAGGTCATGTAGTGTTGAAACTTAGTGAAAATGGTTTGAAATTTCAAGTGAAAATGATCACTAAATGCATAATTCAAAGCCATAGCTATGCTCCATATTTTTTCATGCTCTTGGACATTTTGGAAAGCTCATGTTATGTACTTCAAAACCCTAGTTGAAAGTTTCTTCAAGACCTTTAAGGAAATGGGTGAAAAAGATCCATGAACTTTGAAGAAAGTGAGATTTTAAGTGAAATTTTCAAAAGATACCAACTTTGAAGCTCCATATCTCTTAAATGGTTGATCTTTTGGAAAATCATTTAATGTGACAAAGTTGTTCATTGGATCAAAATCTACAACTTTCATGTTGGAAGTTATTTTCAGTTTGTAGGTGAAATTTTGAGTTATTCCCTTCCAAAGTTTGGAAAAAACCATTGAAAAACACTAAGAATTTTTCTAAGTATGGAAAGTCAAACTTTTGACTTTTTGATTCTTGATTGATTTTCTTGATTTTCCTTGATCAAATGACTTCATATATCATATATTGATGATTTGAAACTTCAAAAGTCATGGTTGACCAAAATTTCCAAAAAGTCAATGGTGATCTTGTACAGTTGACTTTTTCATACGAATCGCGTTTCCGGAGATTTCAACTGAACCAAGCTATCCTTACCAAATGAATGGTATGAATGGATCATGTTGAGTTATTGGAGGACCTTGAGCCATGGTTTAAGTTGTGGCACCATGTTCTGATTAAAAAGTCAGTGGTTCAGGTGAATTAGGTCAAAAACCCTAATTGTCGACCTGATGAAATTGATGACTGTGGATCTTGAATTGAGGTGTAATTTCCATTGGATATTGTCATAAGGATTATTTGAAGATGATTGAAACCTTTGAGTGATCCCCTGGGGCTTTTTAGGGTTTCCCAAATGTGATCCCTGATTTCAGTCCCTGATAGTTCAAAAACCCTAATCTGATGATTTGAAATTTCACTGTTGATCAGTCCCTGTGTTGGAGATGTCTTGAGTCAATAGATTAGGTCAAAATGATGTACTTGGGGTCTTGAGGTCATGTCCCAAGTCATTAGGTCAAATCCTGAGCAAAAGTCAGGGGTATGCTATCTTTAGTCAAAACCCTAATCTGGTTGATTCAAAGTCTCTGAGCTTGTTGAAATGAATCTTTGAGGACCAAATGTTGACTGTTGATGAAGATGGTTCTTTTGAGATGAAGGGAGAACAAAACCCTAATTGTTACTTGTACTGATGAGTGATTTCTTGTTTAAACCCTGCTGAGTCACAAGTAGCAAACACAAACTATGCAATTTGTTAGAGATGCAAATGATGCATATGCAGATGATATGAGGTGGTATCTTAGGTCAAAAATTGGGGTATGACAGATACGGCACCAATGGAGCATTTTCCAACACTACGGCCAACAGGCTGGGACGATGACGTCGATCATGTCTGAGTCATCTTTCTTCGAAAGGATTTTGGCTTACATAGCCGAGAACAAAAGAAAAGCGGCTCTTGAAGCCGAACTATCAAACATGACCGTCGACGCAACTCAAAAAGAGGCAGAAGCGACAGGCCCTGAGGTACATTTTATCCCTCACTCTCTTGATGACACAGTTCAAGGTGAAAAAGCCTCGGGCGAAGAGCTAAATCAAAGGCTAGACACGATCTATGATGAAGAGTCGTTAGGATTAGAGAAAGATCTGATGGCGTTAAACATAAAAATGTTAGCCCAAGACCCACTTGAAGAAGTAAATCTTGGAGATAAAGATCAGAAAAGGGTAACATACATCCGTGCGAAGTTAGGTCCAGCTTTGAAATCGAAAGTCATTGCGTTACTCAAAGAAAACAAAGATTGTTTCGCCTGGGACTACGACGAGATGCCTGGTTTGGAGAGAAATCTGGTCGAACTAAAGCTGCCTATAAAGGAAGGGAAGAAGCCCATCAAGCAAACTCCAAGAAGGTTCGCACCAGAGATTCTCTCGAAGATCAAAGCAGAAGTCGAAAGACTTCTCCGCTGCAAGTTCATCAGAACTACAAGGTATGTCGAATGGATTGCTAATATTGTACTTGTCATTAAAAAGAACGGTTCATTAAGAGTATGCATAGATTTTCGTGATCTAAATGTAGCAACCCCTAAGGATGAATATTCCATGCCTGTGGCAGAAATGCTAGTAGATTCAGCCGCATGCTTCGAATACCTAAGCATGTTGGATGGATATTCTGGATACAACCAGATCTTCATTGCAGAAGAAGATGTGTCCAAAACAGTCTTTCGTTGTCCAGGGGCAATAGGCACCTGTGAATGGGTCGTAATGCCTTTTGGCTTAAAAAACGCTGGAGCAACTTATCAAAGAGCCATGAATTCTATATTCCATGATTTTATAGAAACATTCATGCAAGTATATATAGATGACATCGTTATAAAATCTGTTTCGGATTGCAGTCATCTTGATCATCTAAGCCAATCATTCGAAAGAATGAGAAAGCATGGCTTAAAAATGAATCCCCTTAAGTGTGCTTTCTTTGTGCAGGCTGGAGACTTCCTGGGCTTCGTAGTCCATAAAAAGGGAATAGAAATTAACCAGAATAAAACAAAGGCTATCATGGAAACAAAGCCTCCATCCACAAAGAAAGAACTACAGTCTTTAATGGGAAAGATAAACTTCGTAAGGAGATTTATCTCTAACTTGAGTGGACGCACGCAAGCTTTTTCCCCCTTACTTCGACTGAAGCAAGGAAGGTTCGAATGGCATGCTGAACATCAAGAAGCTTTTGAAAAAATCAAGCAATACTTGATGCATCCACCAATATTGTCTCCCCCAAATGGGAAGAAGCACATGCGCTATACATCTCAGCTTTAGATAACACAATAGGTAGCATGTTAGCACAAGAAGATGACAATGGCATCGAAAGAGCCATCTATTACTTAAGTAGAGTACTCAATTATGCAGAGACTAGGTATAGTGCAATAGAGAAACTCTGCCTTTGTTTATATTTCTCTTGTATTAAACTCAAATATTATATAAAGCCAGTTGATGTTTACGTTTCATCTCATTTTGATGTCATTAAACATATGCTATCTAAACAAATATTGCATAGTCGAATTGGCAAATGGGCGTTGGCCCTTACTGAGTATTCTCTAATCTTTCAACCTCTTAAGGAAATGAAAGGATAAGTTGTATCAGATTTCATTGCTGATCATGCAGTGGTTGAAAATGTAACATCCCATAATTTCAGTTTATTAATTTAATTTGGATTTAAATTAAATAATTGGAATTTAGTATTTTAATCGGAAAATGATGGAATATGAGATATTGGGCTTATGGTGTGATGTTAGTAAAAGGGGGGTGCTAACTAGTTAGGCCTTTTACTAAGTTGTGATATTTTATTTTATTTTATTTTCATAAAATAAGAAAGAAAGGAACCATTTGGGGAGAAAGGAAGAACACGTGAAAGAGCAAGAGAAGAGAAAGAGGCAAGAACGTGAAACCGGAAGGAGAGCATTCAAGAGATTCATCGAGGTAAGGGGGGACTCTTCCTTTTAGCATCTATTATGTGATCTTAGGTGATAGGTAGATTGATGTATGGTTTGATTCAATTAGACCTTGGGATTGTTAGGTTAGGGTGTTCTAATTTGGATTGAATTGATGATGATTGTGTGAACTATTTGGTTAATAATGCGTTAAATGATGTTTTTGTGGTATGTAATTGAATATATGATGATTGTATGCCTGTATGTGATGTCTGGAATCGTTTTTGGGTGAAAAGGGAGTGAAATCGCAGGGTCTGTCGCAGACTTGGGGATTGCTGAAATCGTAGGTCCGCTGAGCGGAGGGGGGGTCCGTTGAGCGGAGGTCCCAACGTAGTTCGCTTCTGTTTGACGTCGCTTGAGGTCCGCTGAGCGGGGGTTGGAAGGGTTTCGCTTCTGCCTTGCTCCGCTGAGCGAACCTTGCTGTGTGTGAATTTTTCCAAACTTCAAAATAACGTATCTTTTGATCCGTGTATCATTTCTTAGTGTCGTTTTGGGCGTTGTGCAAGTAACTAAATGTTTTATAAGATGGATAATGAATATTGGTAATAGCCGACTTTATTTCCTTAAAAACTCGATTTAATTACTTGATGAGAATTGAACATTGTGTGCATATGAGATAGGTGTGACAATGTGTTTGATGTGATGATGAATTGGTTGTGATTTGTTATTATGATTGTGATGGATGCATGACTATTTGAATGATGTTGAAAACATGTACATACTTATTCGGTGATGTGGTGTTGAGATGAGTTGTTCATCGTGATTCGGTGTGTTTTAAGTATGTTATATGTGTTTCATTCATTCATATGCATTGATGTTGGATCCCGGTGATGTTTGGATCGTTGGTGGACATATTTCCCATTGTGTGGAAATTGTGTCGGTGGGCCGTATCTCGATGAGGCGTAGATCGGTTAGGTGGATTGATTCCACGGTTTATTGATACCACATGCATAGTGTCAGTTGTGTCATATGCATTTTGTCATAATATAATTGTATGGATTTCTGTAGTATGTGTTGTAATCTATTATTGTGTGGATTAATAATGGATGTGAATCTGAATATGTATGATTGGGTGGACGGTATATTATGATGCTTGTTGCTTATGAATTGCATAATATTTACTAATTGAGAATGAGACTATCCCTTACATGTTGTCATTTTCAGATTGAAGAGTAGCGACATTAGTGCTTGGTGAGGATGACTCGTAGAGTTTATCCGTTTATGTTGGGTCGTGTCGGTCATGCTCTGATCTGTAACACTGGGGAACGATAGTTATAGAGTTTTTATGAAATTATCTAATTTATTTGGTGTTGGATTATGATCCCATTTTGGTTGTATTTGATGATGTTTCGTATTCTGCTGTGTTAAACATGATTGTGTTTTGGTGAATCGTTTCCTAATAAAGCATGACTTTGACCTTAGTTGATTTAATTGTTTTGAATAATTGTGGCACCCTTGTGCATATGTTTTTACTCTGATTAATTATTAAAAATTGCCGCGGGGTTTAGAAGGGTGTTACAATAGTGGTATTAGAGCATAGTCGGTCGTATGAGTCAGAGTCTTAGTGTCAGTTAAGCCCTCGTATGCGAATAGTGTAAGGTTGACACTATCGATACATCTTGTTCTAATGAATATTGTTTGATATTTAGCAGAACAATGGCCGGAAGAGGAGGAAGAAATGACGATGCAATTGCTGAGGCTCTGGGCATGATTGCTGGGGTACTGGGAGGGAATGTCAATGGAGCTGGTATTGGTGCTGACAGGCAGCTGAACAGTTTTCAGCGAAACAATCCTCCGTTGTTCAAGGGCACACATGATCCTGAAGGTGCTCAGAAATGGCTTAAGGAGATCGAGAGGATTTTCAGAGTCATCGATTGTGCTAAGAACCTGAAAGTGAGGTATGGTACTCACATGTTGTCCGAAGAAGCTGATGACTGGTGGATGGCTACCAGGGCTGAATTGGATGCTGATGGTGTAGCTGTTTCCTGGGCTGTGTTCAAGAGAGAGTTTCTCAGGAGGTATTTTCCTGAAGACGTTCGAGGCAGGAAAGAGATTGAATTTTTGGAGCTGACTCAGGGTAATATGACGGTACCAGAGTATGCTTCGAAATTTGTCGAGTTGGCGAAGTACTACGTTCACTACAACAATGACGAGGCTAGTGAATTCTCAAAGTGCATCAAGTTCGAGAATGGTCTTCGTGATGAGATCAAGCAAGGAATTAGGTACCTGAGAATTCGGCGGTTTGTCGATTTGGTGGACTGTAGTAGGATCTTTGAAGAGGATAACCTTAAGCTGAGGTCATCTCACTCTCGCGAGTTGGTTGACAAGAAAGGTAAGAAGCCTATGGATAGAGGTAAGCCATATGGTAGAGGAAATCCTAGAGCTGGGGATTGGAAGAGGCCTAGTGGGGGAGATTCTGGTGCTCCCGTTAGGTGCTACAACTGTGGAGAGACTGGGCATAGAAGGAATGAGTGCAAGGGTGGAGAGAAGAAATGCTTCAAGTGTGGTAAGGCGGGCCATATTGCTTCAGATTGTAGGATGAAGATTGTGACTTGCTACAATTGCGGCGAAGAGGGTCACATCAGTCTGCACTGCACTAAACCGAAGAAGGATCAGGTTGGTGGAAAAGTCTTTGCCTTGTCTGGGTCAGAGACTACTCCAGAAGATCGTCTAATTAAAGGTACGTGTTTTATCCATGACACACCTTTAGTTGCTATTATAGATACTGGAGCGACTCATTCGTTCATTTCATTGGATTGTGCTAAACGATTGGGATTAGAAATATCTGTTATTCATGGAAGTATGATTATTGACACTCCTGCGTCGGGTTCAGTAACTACTTCTTCTGCTTGTTTAAACTGTCCTGTTGACATATTTGGTAGGAAGTTTGGAATGGACTTAGTGTGCCTTCCTCTTGAAGGACTTGACGTCATATTGGGAATGAACTGGTTGCAATTTAACCGAGTTCATATCAATTGTTTTACGAAGACGGTTATCTTTCCTGAAGAGGTTAGTGTTGAGGATTTGACTATGTCAGTCAAACAGATGAATTTAGCTGTCAATGATGGAGCAGTGGTATTTATGTTGTGTTCTTCGATGGAGGTGACAGGGGGCGATAATACTAGTGAGCTACGGGTAGTGAATGAATATCCAGAAGTGTTTCCAGAAGATGTTAGTGAGTTGCCACCTGAAAGAGAAGTGGAGTTCGCTATAGAATTGATTCCTGGAACTAGCCCTGTGTCGATGGCACCGTATCGCATGTCGGCATCGGAATTGGCTGAACTGAAGAAACAGTTAGAAGAATTGTTGGAGAAGAAGTTTATTCGTCCTAGTGTGTCACCGTGGGGTGCGCCGGTACTGTTGGTTAAGAAGAAAGAAGGTTCAATGAGGCTATGTGTTGATTATAGACAACTGAACAAAGTGACAATCAAAAATCGATATCCTTTGCCGAGGATTGATGATTTGATGGACCAGTTGGTTGGAGCTTGTGTGTTTAGCAAGATTGATCTGAGGTCTGGATATCACCAAATTCGTGTGAAGGCGGAAGATATTCAGAAGACGGCATTCCGAACGAGGTATGGACATTATGAATATTCTGTTATGCCATTTGGTGTTATTAATGCACCTGGTGTTTTCATGGAGTATATGAACAGGATATTTCACCCGTATCTTGACAAGTTCGTGGTAGTGTTCATTGACGACATTCTAATTTACTCGAAGAGTGATGAAGAACATGCTGAGCATCTAAGAGTGGTATTGGAGTTATTGAAAGAGAAGAAGTTGTATGCGAAATTGTCTAAATGTGAATTCTGGTTGAAGGAAGTAAGTTTTCTTGGCCACGTAATTTCGAAGAACGGTATCGCAGTGGATCCTATGAAGGTAGAAGTTGTATCTCAGTGGGAGACGCCGAAGAATGCTTCAGAGATTCGTAGTTTTCTTGGTCTGGCAGGTTACTATAGAAAGTTCATTGAAGGATTTTCGAAGTTGGCATTACCAATGACTAAGTTAACAAGAAAAGGACAAGTATTTGTATGGGATTCAGAATGTGAAAAAGGTTTTCAAGAGTTGAAGAAAAGATTGACAAGTGCTCCGATCTTAATTTTGCCTAATCCAGCGAAGTCTTTCAATGTGTACTGTGATGCTTCACTGATGGGTTTAGGTGGTGTTTTGATGCAAGATAAGCAGGTAGTGGCCTATGCTTCAAGACAGTTGAAAATTCATGAGAAGAATTATCCGACTCATGATTTGGAATTGGCGGCTGTGGTGTTTGTGTTGAAGTTGTGGAGACATTATCTCTATGGTTCTCGATTTGAGGTATTCAGCAATCATAAGAGTCTGAAGTATCTCTTCGATCAGAAAGAGCTTAATATGAGATAGAGAAGATGGTTAGAATTTTTGAAGGACTATGATTTCGATTTGAATTACCATCCTGGTAAAGCAAATGTTGTTGCTGATGCATTGAGCAGGAAGTCTTTGCATATGTCTATGCTAATGGTGCAAGAATTGGATTTAATTGAGCAATTCAGAGATTTGAGTTTGGTATGCGAAAGTACTTCTAATAGCGTTAAGTTGGGGATGTTAAAGTTAACTAATAATATCCTTGAGGAAATTAGAAACGGACAGAAATCTGATGTTGGCTTGGTAGACAAGTTTACATTGATTAACCAAGGTCGAAGAGGTGAATTCCGAATGGACGAGAATGGTGTTATAAGGTTTGGAGACCGAGTGTGTGTACCCGATTGTCATACCCTAATTTTTGACCCCCCTGAGATGGCATATCTTCAGGATTTTTCATCAGGTCAAGACAAGTTCCCAGAGCAGTCACTTCTCCATCTGGTATCCAATCGAGGATGCTCAAAGACAAGAAAGCTCAGGCAAAGGATCAATCAATACAAGGATTAGTCCCTAATACAATCATGAGGCTCAAAGACTTCACTTTTCTCATCTATGATTGATTAGACATCCAGTCATATGAGTACAGGTTTACTCAGGTCACCAGACTAGGGTTTTGAGCCTATCAAGGACTAAAATCAGGGATCACTTTTGGGAAACCCTAAAAAGCCTCAGGGAACCATTCAAAGACATCAATCATCTTCAAATAACTCATATTACAAGATCTACTGGACATCACACTTCAATTCAAAGTCTACAGTCATTATTTTCACATAGTCGACAAATTAGGGTTTTGACCTAATTCACCAAGATAGTTGACTTTTAATCAGGGCATGAATCCAAAACTCAAGACATGATTCAAGAATCTTTACTACCTCAATATAATCCATTTACATCATTCATTTGAGGAAAAGATCTTGTTTCTACACAAAAGCCCAAAAATTCACTTTGTCAGGAAAAAGTCAACTGTGAAGGATCATCATTGACTTTTAAGGTTTTTGGTCAAAAAATGACTTTCAAAGATCAATATCATCAATATATGGATGTCAAAGTCATTTGACCAAAGAAATTCAAAGAAATTCATCAAGGAGCGAAAAGTCGGGAATTAGGGTTTTTGAAGGCATGGTGAGAACTCAAAATTTCACCTACACAACTCAAAAAACTTCCAACATGAAAGTTGTAGATCTTGCAAAATAAAACAACATCTTACAAAGGAACTTTTTTCAAAAGATCAACCATTTATGAAGTTTTGGAAATTTTGAAGTTTAGGTCATAAACACTTAGAAATTTTTCTAAGTGTTTTAACCTAGTTTTCATCCAACTTTGGGCTCATTTTTCACAAATTTCCCAAATGATTCTGAAGAAGACATAAACTAATGATTTGAAGTAGATGTTTAGGGCTTTCCAAATTGTGTTCAACCTTCTCCAAATTCAATTTGAGCTAGGAGTTATGCTTGTTCAAAGTTGGCCTCATGAAGTGAAATTATAGGTCATGTACAATTTGAAACTTTGCAATTTTGTGCATTTTGCTTCACTAAATGATGCTACACGACCTCTAATACATCTGAAGACATGCCATACATTCAAATTCATCATTGCATAAGGATTAGAGAAGATTCCCAAAAACAAAGGCATGTGATTATGTAATGATTGCATTTTTGAATTTATGGCAAATGGTGAATCATCAAGGAATCTTGCTCTAAGCCAATTAGAACTCTCCTCTGAATCAGAAATGTTCCCTAAGATCATGCAAGATCAATGGTTGGGGAAGCTAGCCTGAAAATGCATCATTGCATTTGGGATATTTTCAAACTTTCTTCATGGCTAAGAAACCAAACTCACCTCATTAAGCAAGCTTACTATGATCAATTACTCTGAACCAATTCCCTATAAATAGAGGCCTCATTCTCATTCAGAAACCACACCAAAGCAACTCAATTCCTTGCTTTCTCTTTCTCTTCTCATGCTTATTGTTTTTCAAAGTTCTTTGGCAAGAAGAATCGTTTTCTTCAAACCAGAGCTCATCTTTGGAAAGTAAGCATTCTAACATCTCAAGGGAGGTCATTTGAGGTGATCCAAGCACCTGGATCACTTCTGTAAGTGGAGGAACACCATTGTTGCTCTCACTTTGGAGCATTTGCAGTTGGAGGTCCATGGAGTAATTCAGGAGGTTCTGAGCCAAGCCAATCATCCAGGCACATTCCTCAGGTCATAGTGAAGCTAACCAGATGGCTGCAGCTCATCTGTAACTCAAGAATCAACACCCTCCATGTTCACTTGAAGCTGAAATCGAGGGAGGACCATAGAGCAATTCAGGAGGATTCAAGCTCCAACAAGCATTCAGTTAGCATCATTGAGTCTCAGGGAAGCTATTGAGATCATTCATTCAAGCCCAGGTGCTCTCAATCATCCTCACGACCTCCATTTTCAGAGGTAAGTTCCTGAACCTCACTTCTCTAATTTAAGTACTCTTTGTGAAATAGCTCGATTCTATCTTGTTCAGCATCATCAGAGGATTGAAAACCCTCTATCATCATCCATTTATCTTGCAGTATAGTCATTTAATTTGATTTTGAAATTTTAGGGTTCTTCACGATTTCTGGTAAATTAGTTAGATATAGTTAATATTAATTCATGTTAGTTACATATTTAGAATCGTGAGTGAATTTAGAGCAAGTTTCATGTTTACATCATTGCAAATGGTTGAGAGTTGAGAGAGTTCAGAAATTTGAATTGATGGAGCTTGAGGTTGAAGACGAAGATGGAGGGTGGCGCAATTTTTCAAATATCTGAGCAAAGTTTGTTTTATTTTTAATGATAGGCATTCCCTTAACGACTGAACAAACTTGCCCTAGTGGCCTCCCATACGCCCTTAGTATCATCATGCCTCAAGTCTGGGGTTCGAATCCCCCTCGCCCCAGACTTTTTGATTCTTTTATTTTTCAAAGATTTGCAACTTGTTTTGAAACATAACCAAATGAAGGCAAGTCACTATCACCACACGCGCGTTGGCTCAGTGGTGTTTGTTTTGAGTGTGTAACCTAGAGGGCGTGGGTTCAAACCCTCCAAGGGCCAAAACTATTTTTTTTTACACACAATTTCTTTCATTTTCTCACAAACTTCACATATTTATTTAACCTATCAAATTAATTTATTTTCACTTCATTTTTCACACACTTATCCTTTAATATACCTATTTTGTGAATAAATAAAAAAATCATAAAAATATTATTTATTTCATATATTTTTTATTAGGTTTAAAATAGTATGTTTTAAGTGTTTTCTTAAAAGCTTTAAATACATATATTCACTTTGTTTTAACCTAATCATTTTGTAAATAAAGTTTATGATAAAACCCTAATTGTTTAGGTCTTAATTAAGTAAAAATCTTTATTTTTACTTTGATTAAGTTGACTTTTGTCAATATTCAAAACTGTTTTCAATCTCTAATTAAACGGACGATTAAGGTTTTCAAACAACAAAACCTTGTATCATTCCAAATCATTGTCAAATTGCTTTTACACCAGTACTGCAAAGTACTGGGCCTCTAATAGAGTGTAAGTCCCAAAAACCTTCTCTTCTTAGCTTGTTTTCAAAACTGTATTTTCAAAATCTTCTTTCTGTTTTCAAAACATTCTTCTGGTATTTGAAGGGCATTATTCCCGGTGAAACTCTTCAGATACCTATGTGACCTTTGTCCATCTTCACTTCTTCTGTTTTCAAAAACCATTAACTGTTTATCATAAATATTCAACTGTCATCAACAAAACAACAAAAATTACTGTTGAGGCTCTGTACATACTTCTTCAATGGCCTCCACTCCATCCAGGTTAGGCTTTACAAGCTTTCAATTTACAGTCTTTATTTAAATTACTGTCAAATATAAACTGTGCATATATTAGTTTAGAACTACGTTTGAGTATAAACCTTAGGACAGTTAAACTATATATATATTATAGGAATATGACCTAGGATTGAGAATGTCTTCCCGGTGAAGGCTCTTTCCTAATTAGAGATCTGTAGATCAAACCCCCAAGATGAATTATTCCCGGTGAAACATCTTGGTAAAAACCTTAGAATCCAAATAATAGGACACATCCACCCAAAGAGGAATTAGTCCCGGTGAAACCTCTTACCCATTTGCTTAGAGCCAAAATAAGTTCAAAACTACATAGCTTTCTCTTGTGCTATAACAAGGACCCTCGATTAGCCTCCTCTTGGGCTTTGTACAAGGACCCACAGGCTTCTTAAAAGCATTTCCAGCTTCCTCTTGAGCTTGTATACAAGGACCCATCAGGTTTCTTATAAACATAGGAACAGGTCTTTAGTCACCTTTTAGCTCACCCTGGTGAGTTTCTTCCAATTTAAACCAGACTTTAAACAAGTTAAGTTTGTCTCAATTTTGCATTGAGTACACCTTTTGGAATGAGAGACATGGATAGTCTCTGTCACCCTTATCTTCATCAATCTTCCTTAGCAGAGTCTAGGATCCATGTTTGATCATCCTCAGCATTGAGTCAGCCTTCATCTTGGGCTTTAAACAAGAAGTCTCCACTAGGTAATCTTTCTGCCGTTCATTTTAATAAAATCCCCTGGAAAGGGTTAGCCTCCAACATCTGTCTAAAATAAAATCCCTGGAAAGGGTTAGCTTCCACACATTCCTTCATTTTAATAAAAATCCCCTGGAAAGGGTTAGCCTCTAAAGTCAAGTAATAAAAAGTCAAAAAAAATAAAGATTCATTTCTCTTAGGAGATAATTTCCCCAAAAGAGTCAAAACCCCTGGAAAGGGTCAGCCTCCAAAAACATGATAAAAGTCAGTCTTTTAATAGACAAATTCACCAGCTGAGTCAAAATCCCCGGAAAGGGTTAGCTTCCAAAGAAAAACAGTCTTTTTAATCTCCAGTAGATTTAAAACCAACAAAAACAGTTAGCCTCAACCTTGGGCTTCATACAAGGCACCAAACAATAGAACTCCCCTGTCAAGAGTCAGCCTCAACCTTGGGCATTGTACAAGGCAGATAATAGAGTCTCCCCAGTGAGTTCTTCATCATTCAGCAGCCACAACCTTGGGCTTTGTACAAGGCAGATAAACCATACTTTCATGTGTCAAAGATTCCTAACACTTAGGATCTTTCCCCATATAGTCATCCATACTCAATTCATTTATTTAAGAGTCCGCCACAACCTTGGGCTTTGTACAAGGCAGAAAATAATGTTTTTCATAGCTAGAGTCAGCCACAACCTTGGGCTTTGTACAAGGCACATAAATAGAGTCTCCCTCAGTAGAGTCAGCCTCAATTCTGGGCTTTGTACAGAACACCAAATAAAATCCATCAAATAAACACTCTCCAAATAGAGTCAGCCTCAATTCTGGGCTTTGTACAGAACACTAAAATACCCTGTAATTAATCCTCAATGGAGTCATCTCCCAGAGTCAATAATAATTAATAAATCAATCAAAAAGCCTCAAGCTTGGGCCTCATACAAGCCAGCTAAAGTCAGATCTTTTATACAGTAGATAGACATAGCTTATCTCTATAGAGAGATATTTTTACTACTCTACCACATTCAAACAAACAAACATTTCAATTTCAATTTTAATCAAGTCTCCCATTTAGGATTTTGAAAGGCATGAGCTGGCAGTAAAACCCAGACATGTGGTAACTTTCCCTAATTTGGATGAGCATCTTTCTTTCATTTAAGAGGCATTTGACTGGTATACTTGCACACACACAAGTAAGGTCCCCCTCTTGAATGAAATGAATTCAGTTATTCTGTCACTCTTTCAAAATGTTTGTGGTAGAATAGTACAAATACCTTTCTGTAGAGATGATTTCATGTCTCTTTACTGTAAACAGAGATTTAATCCCAAGCTTCAACCTTGAGCTTCAAGCAAGGCACAAAAAAAAAAACAATTATTTTCCCTAGTTAGTTCCCCGAACTACATTAAGCTCTGACTTCCACTAGGGATATGTAGGCATGAGGTTCACAAGGAATCTCAGCGAGCTAATAAAATACCAAAAATAGTCAGTCTGTCTATCTGTCTGTCTTTCTTTAATCAATTCAATCCTTCTCCTAACACAAAGGAGAAACTTTCCCAATCATTAGCAGCAAACACAATCACAATGACACAGAGAAGGTTCCTGTAGAGTACTACAGATATGTAGGGTGTTTAAACACTTCCCTATGTATAACCGACCTCCCGGACTCCAGAATTTCTAGTCTAGGTGAAATCCCCACACTTAGCAAACTCCTAGGGTTTAGTTGAGATCTTTTTTCCCCTTTCCTACTCGTAGGACAATAAGAAAGTTCGTGTGATATCGTAGGAAGAACTGAAATAAAATTCATCCCGCCACGGGCGCATTCTCCTTCCAAATTTCGCGTGAAGGGTCTAGCGTGCCGTCCTCCCAAGTGAAACGGGGAGGTAAAAAAAAACGACACCACAGAAAAATGGCGACTCTGCTGGGGATATAAGTGTTAAAAACCTTGGTTTTTCATCCAAACCAATGGTTGACCTGTTGCTGGTCCAGCCCCAATGAGGAATTAGGGATGCCAAATTCCCCCTCAAACAAGAGAGGTCCTGCCTAGCCTCTGTGTCATATCATGTGTTTGTTGCATATATATTTGTTTATTTTGTTTATTCTGTATCGGGAAAGGGCTTGATTCCCCCTTGTGGTGAGAAATCCTATACCCGGATTTGAGTGCAACATAAGATAGGATGGAGGATGTCTTCCCGGTGAAGGCCCTCTAATCTTGGTTTCCAAGTCTACTCTTGGGATTTGCCTGGCTGGTTGTGATTAACTGCGCCACTGCATTCCGAGACTGATTTGTACCAGGAGGACCTAGAAACACATTAACCCCACTTAGAGCCTTTTTTTAGGACGTAGAGCGGTGATTACGGAAGTAATTGTCACGCAGATACTACACTCAGAGAAAACTCTCTTATAGATACCAATCAACGTATCTTTAAGGTTGAGCAAAAACTCTGAGACCCCTAGAACCCGTTTGTTGCACCCCAAAATTTGCCCTCTTTATTGGAGCTATAAGTTAATGATGACGTTTATTTCGTCGTCCAAAAATGGAAGAAAAATAATAAAGAGTTTTCATGGGTTTAGGAGGGTAAAGTGTGAAAGAGTGGTTTAAACGGTGAAAGTACGGGAAAATTCATAAATACTATTTGAAAGGTGATACGAGTTAAGTTCCCGCGTCGTCCCCATTGTTTCGACAAGATCTACAACTTTTGTGTTCGGCTCGGGAGCCAATTCTTTAAGGAAGGTCTTCAAATTGGCAAATTACTTGAGGTTTTGCAGTGAGAAATAGTGCTGAATGTAGGGTTTTGCGCCTCGGAAAATTCATATCTCCTAATCCGCTCGCCGGATTCGCTTGAAAATTTAACTGAAGCTCCGTGGCATCATTACCAAGATTTCATATGTTCGGACTGAAGGCCAAATATGCATAGAAAATTCCCAGAATTTTAAGAATCGTCGTTTTGTTTCGGTGAAAAGTGTGTTTTCGGGTATGTCGCGCTGAGTTCGAAAATTCATAACTTCTTCGATTTTTATCGTATGAAGTCCATTCCGGCGGCATTCTCTCAGAAATTTCGTTAGCTTCGATTCTTCGTCACACATGCCTGTTCAGATTCTGAGCCGAAGATAGGGTTTTATCGAGTTCTTTGAGCGGTACTCACAAAATTCCGCACAGTCGCGCCAGATGGATCGACGTTTCTCGTCATTCAAACAGGCGTATTTTCTTCATCGCTTATCGGATTAAGGTGATTCTCGCGGCAACGGATCACAAATTTGGTCATCTTCATAATGGCATCGGTTTCGTTCCGGGATTCAGAGCCGAACCGAGTCTCCTTGAAAGCGAGCCAAAATGAGACGCACCGAGGGCAATTTGGACATTTCGCGTTGACAATATATAAACATTTTGCTCTTCACAAATCAAGGGGGGGAACTCTCATAATTTCAATTCACCAATCTTTCACAAACACTTTCTCTCAATTCTCTCTCAATTCTCATAGATCAAAACCACAAATTACATAAAGCTTTCATCAATATTCATCAATTTTCTTCAAGATCAAGAACAACATGGATTGAAAATAAAAGTTCCGAGTTCGAAGTTCTTCTCCTCCTCTCTCCCTAGCTTGCGCGCCCCTCTCTCACTCTCCTTGGGATTCGCTTTTCGCTTCGCGTCGTGTTCGCATACGTGTCGTGTTCGTGTTCGCGCGTCGGTTTAGATCTTCATTCGGTAAGCTTTCTAATCATGAATTAAGTGCTTGATTGATGATCATTACGTGAATTCAAATTTAGATTTACTTCTTGCTCTTGTCTCAATGGATGTGTGATGATGATTGATCGATGAATTTGTGTATTGTTAATTGTGTTCATATGAATTGTGGCTAGAATTACGCTATTTGTGTTCGAATCCATGGCTCATTGGTGATTATGTGTGCAATATTGTTAACATTCATGCATGTGTCTTGCGACACACTCCAAGTGTTCGTTTAAATGCTTGTGTAGAATTTTCGCTTGATAATGGCCTAGTTTGATGCTTAGGTTATGACTTGAGTATATTTGCTATAATTGATCATCTTCACATGTGTTAATTCTTGCCGTTGGTGACATATTGATGTGATTGTTGTTGTTAATACTTGTATCTTGTTTCACACTCAAGGTGTTTGTGCCAATGCATGTGTTGAAATTTTTTGCTTGCTATTTGTTTCGGTAGATGCTTAAATCATTACTTGAGGTATTGTCATAGTTTGATTACCATTGTATGTGTTAATGCTTGTCGCTTATGTCGCGTCTACGTGATTGTTGGTGATGATGTTTGAGTTGTGGTTCGGCTCTACGCGTCGCGCTTTGTTTGGTTTGTGTTTGTTTGGCCTAATTGACGTAGAGACTTATGTCTACTTCTTGCCAATATGTTTCATTTGTGCTTAATCGTTGAAATCAATATATGTTTGGTTTTGTCGCTTTGGTGCTTGATAATTGCTCGCTTATTACTAATAGCATGCCTCACATTGATATTTGGTTCACATATTCTCTTGTGCTATCGATCTTTGCCTTGATACCGTGCCTTGTTCCCATGATCGTTTCACTATGTTTCGGTTGCGCTTTGATGTTGTGCGTGGTGCTTGCGAATTGGTGTTGGTTTAGATTGAGTGGGAATGGTTTCCAAGTCTTTAAAAATGATAAAATTTGGTTTTCCTACAGTGGAACTCGGTTCCCAAAATGGAGGAACCGGTTCCTGCTCAATCTAAAGCGCTTTGGTTTTGGGCAGAATGCCCTGGAACCCGGTTCCCAGTTTGGGGGAACCGGTTCCTGCTGTGTTGCGTTGCTTTGGTTGTTGGGCAGAATGCCCTGGAACCCGGTTCCCAGTTTGGGGGAACCGGTTCCTGCTGTGTCTTGTTGGTTCGTGGATTGGGCAGAATGCCCTGGAACCCGGTTCCCAGTTTGGGGGAACCGGTTCCTATGTGTGTTTTGTGCTGGAACCCGGGTTCCCATATAGGGGAACCGGTTCCCTTACTTGTTTTTGGTCCTCTTCTTTTCTAACTTCTTTCTTGCATAACTTTTCGCTCGTGGCTTTGTTTTACATGTTCCTTATACCGTTGGAAAGCTTGAGAAGTGTACTATCTAGTTAAATGCTTGTTTCTCATTAATTTGTATCCCATTTATGTTTGAATTCCCTTTGAGGTTTTGTTATTCATTTCATATTCATATTATTTGATCGTTTCCTTTCGCTTTATAATAAGAACGCAATTCCGATTGCGATGTTTGTTATCTCTAACTTGTGTGCTAGTGTGCAAGGCGTTTGGACGGTCACCGATTGATACTCATTGCTTGAGTGTTCCGCTTCACTCGCGGAATACGATTATATCTCATTGACTCGTATCGTGTTCTCGGCCTGGAGACACGATCTTATCGCTTTATATCTGCTTGTTTGGTTTGCTTGTTACTCTTGCAGGTGTATCGTGATTATGCTCGACATGCGAGTCGACATTTGTGCGCTTTATGGCTAATCGGTGTGCTGACTATTTGCTTTTGCTTTGCTAGCTCGCTCGCGGGATTCTAGTTTCTTCGCTTTACTTCGCTCTAGTTTACGGATCATCATCCGTTTGGTATTGATCCCGTTTCATTTTACTTTTCTCGCACTTTACCGCTTTTTCGCATCATCCTTTAACATGAGAAGTAGGACTTAGACATGCATCTGGCCAAGTCCTCGAAAGAGGCTCTGTTTTTGTTGGTGTGTTTATATTTGTGCTTTGCGGCAGGGAGTCACGGTGTAATAAGTCCTATATGGCACTCCGTTAAGTCCTCATGGAAGGCATGCGGTCAAGGGTTCGTAATCAACCCCCGCCTAGTTTCATCGAGTCCGTTTGGTATGCGCACGCTTCGCGTTGCTTGCTTCCGAACTTGCAAAAGATCTTGTTATCGAGTATGTCAGGAAAAGGGTTCATGCAGCCGGACCCCCGCCTTTCTTATAGCTCGCGTCGCTCGACGTTGATGCTCGGTGTACGCACGCACCGTTTTCCTTTACGATCCGTGACGGCTTGGTTGCTGAGAGGGGTCCGCCCTCTTGTCTATGGCCCGATCATTTTCGCGAGGTCTAATGCTTGGTTGACTTGGGTTGAGCTGCTCCCCTTGGCTATGGCGGGACCGCCTTTCTACCACTTGGCCAGTGCCTTTGGTTTGTTTGCTTCACGAGTGGATGCTCGTTTGTGTGCTCATTGTGTGCTTTCCCTTTTCCTTCGTAGGTTGATAGATTAGCTTAGATTTGCACCCTTTGTATGATAACATTAGGTAGCAAGCTTTCCCCACTTAGCTTAGGTTTTCCTCATGCATTCTTTAAAACACAAACCACACTCTTTGATTTTCTTTTCTTAAGAACTTGTTATTTCCGCTCCATTCCCAAGCATAAGTCTCCAAAGGTCGAGCAGCGGAGTGTGAATGTAACTCGTTCACCTAAAAAACACAAAACAAACAGAAACTAGTTAGCCGAGCTACGGTAGCTCTGATTCTGCAAAACAGATACGTAGGCAGCGGGGTAGGGCCCGTGCGAGCACAATCCTTTCTTTTCCCTACATTCTGCATTCATTTTAGTCCAGATTAGCGTAGATTTGTTACACACCCATAGTTTTAGACACAGGCGTGGATACCATCGAGTACGATGGGCGCGAGGGGTGCTAATACCTTCCCCTCGCGTAACCGACTCCCTTACCCTTTTTCTCTGGTCGTGAGACCGTTGTTTTGTTTTGTGGTTTGCTGGCATTCCCTTCCTTTTCAGGATAAATATGTTAGTGGCGACTCTGTTAATTTTCGCGGTAGCGACAGCTGGCGACTCTGCTGGGGACGTCTCGACCTGTTGCTGGTCCGGACCTAGCGAGTCGATCCTAGCGCTTGTGTGTTTATCTTTGGGTGTTTTTACTGCTTTGCATATTTACCTGTTTGCATTGCATTCTATGTGCGCCTTTACTTTTCTGCATCATATTCTGGACTGTCTGGATTTCTATCTGTGGGTGGGTGTTTCAAGAGGTAAAAGGCCCAATACCCAGGCTATGAGTGATACCATAGGAACTAGGACTAGAGTGGCCGTGACGGACAGAAGGCGTATGCCTGATTGATCTGAGCACGTATCCACGGGCAGAGCTTGGTGGAATGAGGCAATATCGTATGATAGCGCCTACATTCGATCCTCTGTTGGCTTTTTTGACCTACCTTGGCCTAGATTCACCCGTGAGTGGGGCGGGAATCAATGATTATTTAACAGGTACATTGTTGGTGACTGCTGTTCTTGTTCGTGGGTTACCGCTGTTCTCGTTCGAGTGTACTGTTGGTTCCTGTTCGCGGGGTACTATGGTTCTTGTTCGAGTGGTAGTCTGTGTTCTGTTCCAGTGTGTTGTTGACTACGGGCTTTGGTTCTGTGGACTGATATTCCGTGTTCCATGTGGTATACCATTTGGGGGCCGAACCTTTGGCTTTGCATTATGTGTGTTACCGGCAGTCCAGAATGCCTGGTGGGCGGCAACAAGTCCCACCACTTTGCATCATTGCATATTTACTTTCCAAAAAATGATGTACAAAAAATAACTAGCATACGTGTTCCTTCCATTTCCAAGGAATCACATCTTTAAGCCTCGTGTCGAGCTCTTCTATCTTTTGCTATCTAAGAAATCAAAACACGAGGATTCCTTGGAATTGAATGAACATGGCATTGCATTCATATCATGCATCTCATACATCTCATGCATAACAGGTGTTCAAGATTGAGGATTTCTTATTCAGACTTGGTACTTTCTCCAGACTCACGGACTTGGTTTGTCACTGTTGTGTGTTCAAAGATCAGTCATGAAACAACTTTGTGGGGTGACCAAGATGAAAGCTCAGTTTGGGGTTCTTTTTGAAGACTTGTCCTATTCTCATTTGCTTCCATGCTTGCTTTATTTGCAACTGGTTAAGCTCCATATTGTGTGGATGTCTACAAATTCTATGCTTAATAACGATGACACTAGGTGTGAGTTCTATTCTGGGGCACCTGGTCGTGATGTTAGTATCTACAAGTTTTTGAAGTTGCTTGGGGCTCCCGCACGAGGGATAAGCAAGACATTGTCTATCTTGAGCATTGCACCATCTGCATTGCTCGAATCCCTAAAGCACTTACAAAATTCCATGTAACTGATGTCCAGAATTCTCCGATTCAGAGTGGGGCACCTGATAATGTTGTATCTTCCAAGGATGTGGAGGAATTGTTGAGGATTATCAAGAAGTCTGATTACAAGGTTGTTGAGCAGTTGGGTCAGACCCAGTCAAAAATTTCCATCTTGCAACTGTTGATGTGTTCAGAAGGTCATAGAGATGCTCTCTTGAGAATTTTGAATGGTGCCTACGTGCCACAGGAAATATCTGTGAACCAGTTAGAGGCGGTGGCCAATAATATTTCAGCTGGAAATGGTTTGGGATTTACTGATCATGATCTTCCTCCTGAGGGGAGAAATCACAACAAGGCGTTGCATATTTCAATGGAGTGTAAGGGGACGACTTTGTCCCGCGTTTTGGTTGATACTGGTTCTTCTTTGAACGTGCTTCCCAAATCGGCCCTCATGCGAATTGATTATGCAGGTGTTGAGTTGAGGCCTAGTGAATTGGTTGTGCGCGCCTTTGACGGTTCAAGGAGGTCTGTGTTCGGAGAAGTAGATCTGCCAATCCAAGTTGGTCCTCAGATCTTCACCACGACCTTCTATGTGATGGATATTCAACCTGCTTACTGTTGTCTATTGGGACGACCCTGGATTCACAAGGCTGGCGCTGTGACATCCACTCTTCATCAGAAGTTGAAGTATCCAGTCGAGGGTAAAGTGGTGACAGTTTGTGGTGAAGAAGATTATATCGTGAGTCACTTGTCCTCTTTCCGATATGTGGAGATCGAAGGTGAAATACATGAGACGCCATTCCAAGCGTTTGAAGCTGTAAATGCTGTGAGAACTCCTCCTTATGAGATAACGAAGCCAGAAACGATTATGTCTTCTTTGAAAGACGCTCAGGTTGTTGTTGAAACTGGAAGAGGGGAAGGCTGGGGGCAAGTAATTGACGTGCGTCCCAAATTTGACAAGAATGGTCTTGGTTTCAATCCGGGGAAGCGTAATGCATCGCCCAAGCCTAATATCCTTAGCCCGGTCAAGTTTGTGAGTGGTGGCGTCATTCAAGATGGTCAGGTTAACGCCATTGTCAATGGTGAAGAGGTGGATAGTGACTGTGATTTTGATAGCTGGATTCGTCCAAGTATTCCTGGGGAGATGCCTCGCAACTGGACAATTGAAGATGTCATTCAAGTCACACAAGCTCAGGAGTAAATTTCTTGTTTTTACTTTTCTTATCATGCAATAATTCCTACGCTCTGCCCAAGGTGTAGTGAATCATTTGTAGGGCCATGCAGTTCGCATTTTCAAAGTTAATCATGAAATAAAAGGACGTTTTTGCATTCAAATGTTTTGCTCTTTGTCTTTCTTTTTAACTTTTTCCTTTAAATGGCAATGTTTTTTTGCACACACTTGCACATAGCTTAATAAAAATAAAACTAAAATAAAAACATCAATCATGCAGATGTTCCACTACCACGGATTCCATTGGTAACAGTTCCGCTATTGCTTATTATGATTTTGACAATCCGATCTACCAAGCCAAGGAGGAAGCTTATGAAGATTGTGATCTCCCCGACGAGTTGGCCAGATTGTTGAAACAGGAAGAAAAGAAAGCGATTCAACCGCATCAGGAGGTAATTGAGATGGTAAATGTTGGCACTAAAGAGCAAGTCCGAGAAGTCAAGATAGGGGCTGCACTTGAGAATAATGTGAAGCAGAGGCTTATTGCTATGTTGAAAGAATATGCGGATATCTTTGCTTGGTCTTATGAGGATATGCCTGGTCTCGATACAGATATTGTGGTACACCGTCTGCCTCTCAAGGAAGATAGTCCTCCTGTCAAGCAGAAGCTTCGAAGGACTTGCCCAGATATGTCTGAGAAGATTAAGAAAGAGGTTGAGAAACAGTTTGATGCTGGCTTTTTGCAAGTTGTGAATTACCCGCCATGGGTTGCGAATATTGTTCCTGTACCTAAGAAGGACGGAAAGGTCAGGATGTGTGTTGACTATAGAGATTTGAATAGGGCGAGTCCGAAAGATGATTTTCCTCTTCCCCATATTGATGTGTTGGTGGATAATACTGCTCCTTTCAAAGTGTTTTCCTTCATGGATGGTTTCTCTGGGTACAATCAGATCAAGATGGCACCAGAAGACATGGAGAAAACGACGTTTATCACGCCGTGGGGAACTTTCTGCTATAAAGTCATGCCTTTTGGGTTGAAAAACGCAGGGGCAACGTATCAGCGCGCCATGGTGACTCTTTTTCACGACATGATTCACAAAGAGATTGAAGTGTATGTCGACGACATGATTGCAAAGTCTCACACTGAAGAAGAGCACTTGGTTCACTTGCAGAAGTTGTTTGAAAGGCTTCGGGAATTCAGACTAAGGTTGAATCCAAACAAATGCACTTTCGGAGTGCGATCCGGAAAGTTGTTGGGCTTTGTTGTTAGCGGAAAAAGGTATTGAGGTCGATCCTGCGAAAATAAAAGCTATACAAGAGATGCCTGAGCCGAACACAGAAAAAGAGGTTCGTGGTTTCTTAGGGAGATTGAACTACATTGCTAGATTCATCTCTCATCTTACGGCCACTTGTGAACCAATATTCAAGTTGCTAAGAAAAGATCAGACGGCCAGGTGGAATAATGATTGTCAAAAAGCATTCGAAAAAGTGAAAGAGTATCTGCAGGAACCTCCAATATTAATGCCTCCAGTTCCAGGAAGGCCTTTGATTATGTACCTCACAGTGCTTGAAAATTCAATGGGATGTGTGCTGGGTCAACATGACGAGTCTGGCCGAAAAGAGCATGCAATATACTACCTTAGCAAAAAGTTTACCGACTGTGAATCCCGATACTCACTGCTCGAGAAAACTTGCTGTGCTTTGGTGTGGGCTGCTCGCCGGCTGAGGCAGTATATGTTGGTTCACACCACCTTGTTGATTTCCAAGATGGATCCTATCAAGTATGTTTTTGAGAAGCCCGCTCTTTCCGGAAGAGTAGCCAGGTGGCAAATGATCTTGACTGAATATGATATCCAATATACTACTCAGAAAGCCATCAAAGGTAGTGTGTTGGCGGATTATCTTGCGCACCAGCCTGTTGAAGATTATGAACCGATGAAGTTTGAATTCCCCGATGAGGATGTGTTGTACATCAGAGATTGTAACATTCCTGGACCAGAGGAAGGACCCGAACCAGGATCGCGATGGACGCTCGTGTTCGATGGTGCCTCTAATGCACTCGGGAATGGTGTTGGAGCGGTAATTACTTCTCCATCAGGTTTTCATATTCCGTTTACAGCCAGAATCTGTTTTGATTGTACTAATAACATGGCTGAGTATGAAGCCTGCATTTATGGTATCGAAGCTGCGATTGATTTGCGAATCAAGTACTTGAAAGTTTATGGGGATTCCAATCTTGTCATTAGCCAGATCAATGGAGATTGGGAAACTCGCCATCAGAATCTGATTCCATACAGGGAGCATGTGATGAGACTCATTCCGTACTTTGATGAGATCACATTCGAGCATATTTCTAGAGAAGAGAACAATCTTGCTGATGCTCTCGCTACTTTGGCTTCCATGTTCAAAGTGAAATGGGCCAATGAAGCGCCTAACATCACCATCAATAGGTTGGATGAGCCGGCATTCTGCTTTGAGGCTGATGTTGAACTGGATGGAAATCCATGGTATCATGATATCAAAAAGTTCCTCGAAACTCAAGAGTATCCTCCCGAAGCGTCGGTGACTGATAAGAAGTTTCTGAGAAGGTTTGCAGCTAAGTTTTACCTCAATGGTGGGGTATTGTACAAGAGGCATCATGACGGTGTGTTGCTCCGATGTGTTGTGAAGGAAGAAGCTTCGAAAATCATAGAAGAAATGCACGAAGGCGAGTTTGGTACCCATTCTAGTGGGCATACAATGGCTAAGAAGATCTTGAGGGCTGGTCACTATTGGTCCACTATGGAAACTGATTGTCATAACCATGTCAGAATTTGTCACAAGTGCCAGATCTATGCTGATAAAGTGCACGTGCCGCCTGTGCCTTTGAATGTCTTGACTTCTCCGTGGCCCTTCGCAATGTGGGGCATTGATATGATTGGAGAGATTAAGCCTACTGCTTCTAATGGACATCGCTTCATTTTGGTTGCCATCGATTACTTCACCAAGTGGGTTGAAGCCGCATCTTATGCGAATGTTACCAAACAAGTGATTACTCGCTTTATCAAACACAACATAATCTGTCGTTATGGGATTCCTGAGAAGATCATTACTGATAATGGATCAAATCTCAATAACAAGTTGATGAAGGAGCTTTGTGAGTCCTTCAAGATCAAGCATCACAATTCTTCTCCGTACCGTCCAAAGATGAATGGCGCTGTTGAAGCGGCCAACAAGAACATTAAGAAGATTGTACAGAAGATGGTAGTGACTTACCGCGATTGGCATGAGATGCTCCCTTTCGCCTTGCATGGTTATCGCACCTCTGTGCGTACATCGACTGGGGCAACTCCTTTCTCACTTGTTTACGGCATGGAAGTAGTACTGCCTGTTGAAGTTGAGATTCCTTCCCTGAGGATTATGAAAGACGTTGAGCTTGACGAGTCAGAATGGGTACAAAATCGGATGGATCAGTTGAACCTCATTGATGAAAAACGCTTAGCGGCCATCGGACATGGTCAGGTGTACCAAAAGAAGATGAGGAAAGCTTTTGACAAGCGGGTGCGACCCCAAAGCTACAAACCAGGTGATCTGGTACTCAAAAGAATCATTCTCCCTCAAGGCGATCCTCGAGGCAAGTGGACTCCGACGTATGAAGGCCCCTTTGTTGTGCAGAAAGTGTTCTCTGGCGGTGCCATAATGCTTGCAACAATGGATGGCGAGAACTTTCCGCACCCTGTGAACGCAGATGTAGTCAAAAAATACTTCGCATAGACCTGATAAAAAAAAAGAAGAAAAAAAAAGAAAGAGAAAAAAGAAAGAAGAAAGAAAAAAAAAAGAAAGAAAAAAAAGAAAGAGAAAAAAGAAAGAAGAAAGAAAAAAAAAGAAAGAAAAAAAGAAAGAAGAAAAAAAAAAAAGAAGAAAATGAATCAGGCAAAAGAATGAAAAAGAAACAAATATACCCGCTAAGTTGAAAACCCGAAAGGGCGGCTTAGGCAAAAAAGGGACAAAAGCGAACGACTACATCTCGCATGCCACCATGGCAATCACTCTTCATACATGTTTAGGGCTCCCGACCGAGGGATAAGCAAGACTCCGTGTTCTTGAGTTCGCACCTGGCAACTCAAATCCCAAAAGGCACTCCCAAACCCCGTCGGGTCCACAAGTTCAGTAATGTCATATCAATCAGTTGTTAAATTGGGCAGTGATCAATCCTAATGAGTACGGTCTTCCAAAGCAAGGAGATGAGAGCGTCGGAGTTATAAAAGTGATAGCGGGATCGAAACCGATGGATATCCGTTTCACATTGCCATTTCTCTTGTACTCAATAAATGTGTGGTTACCTCTTACTAGGAACTACTTCTGAAAAGTGTTCGCTCTTTTATGAGCATTCCTTTTGCAATTAATAAAGATCCTTTTTATCTTAAACAACTGTTTTCTTTTACCGTTTTGTTTGCATAAAACGTCCTAAGTTTGTGTTAAACTTTGTATATGAAAACTGCATTGCTTTTACAATACATGATTAGAAACGAAACCTTTGAATCTACTTCGAGGCTTTGTGTAACTGGGATGGCAGGCTAAGATACCATGCTATATCCTGGGGCATTTGCATTTGTTTGTCTCGCAGGTACATGCTTGCAAGCGTTTCGTATCAGCGTATCGGCGGACTTAATCACGAGAGATTCTCACTCCCCAGCCGAGTGTTTCTTAATGAAAGATTCTCATTCCCCAGCTGAATACATTCAGATGAGACTTTCTTTGTTCCAGGATTCTCACATCCTCAGTAAAGCACATCTTAATGCATTCTCTATGCTCCAGAAGCCTTATTCCCGACGGAATGCTTTCTCCCCAGTTGAATCATGATGAAATGGTGTCTGATTCCCCAGCTAGCTCTTAATGAGGTCTCTTGCCTGAGTTCCTCGTTCTCCCCAGCAGAGCGTTTCTCTCCCCAACGGATTGGCGTGTTCTCCCCAGGAAAGTCATATTATTCCCCAGCGGATCTTTCTTATCCCCAGCGGATCTCTCATATCCCCAGCGGATCTCTCCTATCCCTAGCAGATCGTTGTGCAGAAGTATTCATCTTCCCCACTGAGCTTCTCTCCTTAGCAGAGTTTCACATGCATCCACAGCAGGATCTGTGTCCTTCAAGGACTTCCTCAGCGGAATGCGTCCTATACAAGCCAGTTGGTCACTCCTCATCAGGGTTATCGTCGCGACCTACTCTTATCTCTTCATCCTCAGTGTGTCGAGAATTTGCTTCTCTAGTGAAGTTTCCAGGGTATTCCCCAAGCAAGTAAGTGGGATGTCCATATCCCCAAGCAGGATTTATTCCCCAAACAGAGCTCGCATCCGGATTTGATCGTCTCTAGCAGATTTCTGATCCATCTTTGCCAGCTCGCAGTCGTGACCCTTGGTCACTCATCTTGTCCTCCCCGCAGAGTTCTATACTCTCTCCAGGACTGCTTCAGCAATTCAGTGCTCATTCGTTGTCTCCCTAAGCAACGTTCGAATCACGCATCATTTGCATTGCATTCTCAAAAGCGTATAGCGTCTTCCTTCTCGGAAACGTTATTCCATACACATTCATACATACATCATGCATAAACCATATCATATCTGTTGTTTCTTTCTACAGGAAAGTTATCCAGATTCAAATGCTCCCTAGAGAGCAATATTCGCCTAGTCATTACAGGCGCTTATCCTGATGTTTTGAATCAGACGAGGATTGTTCTACTTATTTTCTGGCATAGCTCAGATCAGTTCAAAGACATTCCTATTCCCGATGTCCCCAGATCGGTGGAAGATATTTGTTCCTATCCTGATATCCAGCTCAGTTGAAGGAACCGCCTCCGGATCTCCCAAGATCTTCCGAAGGAGCAAGCCCTCTGATACATCAGGTCAGTTGGAAATATCTACTCCCTGACGATTTAGTTCGTTCAGAAGAAGAAACTCGTTTGCCCAGTCCTGATGCCTAACCATCAGTTGAGGACGTTTTCTTTACCCGGCGTACACAGTTCGGAAGAAACATCCGTTCCTATCCTAATATCCAGTTTCAGATTAGTTGAAGGAACCGCCTCCGGATCTCTCAAGGTCTTAAAAGGAGCAAGCCACTGATATCATCAGATCAGATGGAGATGTTTGCCTGATCGACTTTGTCTTTCAGATGAAGATTGTCCTACTTATTTTCTAGCATCATGTCTAGATCAGTTTAAAGGCATTCTTTCCCCGGCGTACACAGTTCGGAAGAGATATTGTTCCTATCCTGATTTCCCATTCAGTTGAAGGAACCGCCTCCGGATCCCCGTGGTCTTACGAAGGAGCTAGCCGCTAATTCCCAGATTAGTTGGAATATCTACCTGATGATTTAATTGCATCAGAAGAGATGTCTGCCCAGATTCCCAGATCAGAGATACTTTTACCCGTTGATGTCCAGATCAACCGGCGTATCTCCTTCGATTCCCAGATCGACTTAAGACATCTATCCCGATGCATGTTCGGAGACATCTGCAACGCCTGATACTCAGATCAGTCGAGATGTTCCTTCTCTTGATGCCCAGATCATTTGAAGTGTTTCCCCTGCCTGTGGGTGCCCGTTCCTCCTTTTTCACAAGTGGGAGCATATTTAATTGTCCAGATCAATTGAAGTTTTTTCCCCTGCTCGCGGGGTGGTACATTCCTTCTTATTACAAGATGGAATCTTCTATTGATCAAGAGCGCAAATTTTCGAGTTCATTCTGGTATTCAATCTCCTTCCACCTCAACGGTTCGAAACTTTCGTTTCTCACTCGCCAGGTTCAAGAAGTTTGAATAGGGGCAGCTGTTGCACCCCAAAATTTGCCCTCTTTATTGGAGCTATAAGTTAATGATGACGTTTATTTCGTCGTCCAAAAATGGAAGAAAAATAATAAAGAGTTTTCATGGGTTTAGGAGGGTAAAGTGTGAAAGAGTGGTTTAAACGGTGAAAGTACGGGAAAATTCATAAATACTATTTGAAAGGTGATACGAGTTAAGTTCCCGCGTTGTCCCCATTGTTTCGACAAGATCTACAACTTTTGTGTTCGGCTCGGGAGCCAATTCTTTAAGGAAGGTCTTCAAATTGGCAAATTACTTGAGGTTTTGCAGTGAGAAATAGTGCTGAATGTAGGGTTTTGCGCCTCGGAAAATTCATATCTCCTAATCCGCTCGCCGGATTCGCTTGAAAATTTAACTGAAGCTCCGTGGCATCATTACCAAGATTTCATATGTTCGGACTGAAGGCCAAATATGCATAGAAAATTCCCAGAATTTTAAGAATCGTCGTTTTGTTTCGGTGAAAAGTGTGTTTTCGGGTATGTCGCGCTGAGTTCGAAAATTCATAACTTCTTCGATTTTTATCGTATGAAGTCCATTCCGGCGGCATTCTCTCAGAAATTTCGTTAGCTTCGATTCTTCGTCACACATGCCTGTTCAGATTCTGAGCCGAAGATAGGGTTTTATCGAGTTCTTTGAGCGGTACTCACAAAATTCCGCACAGTCGCGCCAGATGGATCGACGTTTCTCGTCATTCAAACAGGCGTATTTTCTTCATCGCTTATCGGATTAAGGTGATTCTCGCGGCAACGGATCACAAATTTGGTCATCTTCATAATGGCATCGGTTTCGTTCCGGGATTCAGAGCCGAACCGAGTCTCCTTGAAAGCGAGCCAAAATGAGACGCACCGAGGGCAATTTGGACATTTCGCGTTGACAATATATAAACATTTTGCTCTTCACAAATCAAGGGGGGGAACTCTCATAATTTCAATTCACCAATCTTTCACAAACACTTTCTCTCAATTCTCTCTCAATTCTCATAGATCAAAACCACAAATTACATAAAGCTTTCATCAATATTCATCAATTTTCTTCAAGATCAAGAACAACATGGATTGAAAATAAAAGTTCCGAGTTCGAAGTTCTTCTCCTCCTCTCTCCCTAGCTTGCGCGCCCCTCTCTCACTCTCCTTGGGATTCGCTTTTCGCTTCGCGTCGTGTTCGCATACGTGTCGTGTTCGTGTTCGCGCGTCGGTTTAGATCTTCATTCGGTAAGCTTTCTAATCATGAATTAAGTGCTTGATTGATGATCATTACGTGAATTCAAATTTAGATTTACTTCTTGCTCTTGTCTCAATGGATGTGTGATGATGATTGATCGATGAATTTGTGTATTGTTAATTGTGTTCATATGAATTGTGGCTAGAATTACGCTATTTGTGTTCGAATCCATGGCTCATTGGTGATTATGTGTGCAATATTGTTAACATTCATGCATGTGTCTTGCGACACACTCCAAGTGTTCGTTTAAATGCTTGTGTAGAATTTTCGCTTGATAATGGCCTAGTTTGATGCTTAGGTTATGACTTGAGTATATTTGCTATAATTGATCATCTTCACATGTGTTAATTCTTGCCGTTGGTGACATATTGATGTGATTGTTGTTGTTAATACTTGTATCTTGTTTCACACTCAAGGTGTTTGTGCCAATGCATGTGTTGAAATTTTTTGCTTGCTATTTGTTTCGGTAGATGCTTAAATCATTACTTGAGGTATTGTCATAGTTTGATTACCATTGTATGTGTTAATGCTTGTCGCTTATGTCGCGTCTACGTGATTGTTGGTGATGATGTTTGAGTTGTGGTTCGGCTCTACGCGTCGCGCTTTGTTTGGTTTGTGTTTGTTTGGCCTAATTGACGTAGAGACTTATGTCTACTTCTTGCCAATATGTTTCATTTGTGCTTAATCGTTGAAATCAATATATGTTTGGTTTTGTCGCTTTGGTGCTTGATAATTGCTCGCTTATTACTAATAGCATGCCTCACATTGATATTTGGTTCACATATTCTCTTGTGCTATCGATCTTTGCCTTGATACCGTGCCTTGTTCCCATGATCGTTTCACTATGTTTCGGTTGCGCTTTGATGTTGTGCGTGGTGCTTGCGAATTGGTGTTGGTTTAGATTGAGTGGGAATGGTTTCCAAGTCTTTAAAAATGATAAAATTTGGTTTTCCTACAGTGGAACTCGGTTCCCAAAATGGAGGAACCGGTTCCTGCTCAATCTAAAGCGCTTTGGTTTTGGGCAGAATGCCCTGGAACCCGGTTCCCAGTTTGGGGGAACCGGTTCCTGCTGTGTTGCGTTGCTTTGGTTGTTGGGCAGAATGCCCTGGAACCCGGTTCCCAGTTTGGGGGAACCGGTTCCTGCTGTGTCTTGTTGGTTCGTGGATTGGGCAGAATGCCCTGGAACCCGGTTCCCAGTTTGGGGGAACCGGTTCCTATGTGTGTTTTGTGCTGGAACCCGGGTTCCCATATAGGGGAACCGGTTCCCTTACTTGTTTTTGGTCCTCTTCTTTTCTAACTTCTTTCTTGCATAACTTTTCGCTCGTGGCTTTGTTTTACATGTTCCTTATACCGTTGGAAAGCTTGAGAAGTGTACTATCTAGTTAAATGCTTGTTTCTCATTAATTTGTATCCCATTTATGTTTGAATTCCCTTTGAGGTTTTGTTATTCATTTCATATTCATATTATTTGATCGTTTCCTTTCGCTTTATAATAAGAACGCAATTCCGATTGCGATGTTTGTTATCTCTAACTTGTGTGCTAGTGTGCAAGGCGTTTGGACGGTCACCGATTGATACTCATTGCTTGAGTGTTCTGCTTCACTCGCGGAATACGATTATATCTCATTGACTCGTATCGTGTTCTCGGCCTGGAGACACGATCTTATCGCTTTATATCTGCTTGTTTGGTTTGCTTGTTACTCTTGCAGGTGTATCGTGATTATGCTCGACATGCGAGTCGACATTTGTGCGCTTTATGGCTAATCGGTGTGCTGACTATTTGCTTTTGCTTTGCTAGCTCGCTCGCGGGATTCTAGTTTCTTCGCTTTACTTCGCTCTAGTTTACGGATCATCATCCGTTTGGTATTGATCCCGTTTCATTTTACTTTTCTCGCACTTTACCGCTTTTTCGCATCATCCTTTAACATGAGAAGTAGGACTTAGACATGCATCTGGCCAAGTCCTCGAAAGAGGCTCTGTTTTTGTTGGTGTGTTTATATTTGTGCTTTGCGGCAGGGAGTCACGGTGTAATAAGTCCTATATGGCACTCCGTTAAGTCCTCATGGAAGGCATGCGGTCAAGGGTTCGTAATCAACCCCCGCCTAGTTTCATCGAGTCCGTTTGGTATGCGCACGCTTCGCGTTGCTTGCTTCCGAACTTGCAAAAGATCTTGTTATCGAGTATGTCAGGAAAAGGGTTCATGCAGCCGGACCCCCGCCTTTCTTATAGCTCGCGTCGCTCGACGTTGATGCTCGGTGTACGCACGCACCGTTTTCCTTTACGATCCGTGACGGCTTGGTTGCTGAGAGGGGTCCGCCCTCTTGTCTATGGCCCGATCATTTTCGCGAGGTCTAATGCTTGGTTGACTTGGGTTGAGCTGCTCCCCTTGGCTATGGCGGGACCGCCTTTCTACCACTTGGCCAGTGCCTTTGGTTTGTTTGCTTCACGAGTGGATGCTCGTTTGTGTGCTCATTGTGTGCTTTCCCTTTTCCTTCGTAGGTTGATAGATTAGCTTAGATTTGCACCCTTTGTATGATAACATTAGGTAGCAAGCTTTCCCCACTTAGCTTAGGTTTTCCTCATGCATTCTTTAAAACACAAACCACACTCTTTGATTTTCTTTTCTTAAGAACTTGTTATTTCCGCTCCATTCCCAAGCATAAGTCTCCAAAGGTCGAGCAGCGGAGTGTGAATGTAACTCGTTCACCTAAAAAACACAAAACAAACAGAAACTAGTTAGCCGAGCTACGGTAGCTCTGATTCTGCAAAACAGATACGTAGGCAGCGGGGTAGGGCCCGTGCGAGCACAATCCTTTCTTTTCCCTACATTCTGCATTCATTTTAGTCCAGATTAGCGTAGATTTGTTACACACCCATAGTTTTAGACACAGGCGTGGATACCATCGAGTACGATGGGCGCGAGGGGTGCTAATACCTTCCCCTCGCGTAACCGACTCCCTTACCCTTTTTCTCTGGTCGTGAGACCGTTGTTTTGTTTTGTGGTTTGCTGGCATTCCCTTCCTTTTCAGGATAAATATGTTAGTGGCGACTCTGTTAATTTTCGCGGTAGCGACACCGTTCTACAGGTACAAAAATCCTTAACCTTAGTTTACCATTGGGGCGGGATTTGCGTTTTGACTTCATGACCACTATACCCTTCAACGCCATGTTTGTTTAAAACTCTTGTGTGTGCATTCATGCATTCATGCATCATTCATTAATAACAACTAAAAACAAAAGAGTCTTTTTCGAGTCGTTTTTCAAGGAAACTAAATAACGAACGTTTTAAACTTCATAGAAAGAGAGAAACGGAGAAAGGACTTAAGGATCTATATTATGGATTACGGAAGAAAGAGAGCTAGGAAATACACCTTCAAGATTCCCCAGGTCGAGGAACTGAGAAAGCTCGGAAAACTGGTGGTCAACCCCCAGGCTTTCAAGGAGAAGTATGGAAAACTTCTGCCTTTGCTCAATACCAACATGGTGGATGGGATCCTTCCCACCTTGGTACAGTTTTACGATCCAACGTATCACTGCTTCACCTTTCCAGATTATCAGCTCATGCCTACGTTAGAGGAGTACTCTCGTCTGATTGGAATACCCGTGTACGCGCAAGATCCGTACTCCGGTTTGGAAAAGAATCCTGACGACATTATCATTGCTGCAACTACTCCTTTGAACGTAGTCGACATCAGAACTCATATGGTGAGTAGAGGAGGAATTCAAGGATTGCCCTCCAAATTCCTGTTTGATCAAGCTCGGTACTTCGTCAGCATCCAAGATATGAGCGCATTTGAGGAAGTCTTGGCTTTGCTTATCTACGGATTGTTTTTGTTCCCTAACATTAACGATTTCGTCGACATCAACGCAATTAAGATCTTCTTAATTGGAAATCCAGTTCCAACCTTGCTTGCGGATGCTTATCACTCTGTGCATTCAAGAAACCTGCAGCGAGGAGGATTAATCACATGCTGCGTACCGCTGTTATACGAATGGTTCGTTTCGCACCTACCAAAGTCTAGCACTTTCTGGAATATGAGGGATGGCCTTTACTGGTCACAGAAAATCATGTCTCTCACTCATACAGACATTGATTGGTGTAGTCCTGACAACGACGAAACCAAGATCATCTTCAGTTGCGGAAGTTTCCCCAACATACCCCTTATTGGAACTAAGGGAGGGATCAGTTATAATCCAGCTTTAGCCCGTCGTCAATACGGCTATCCCATGAAAAACATTCCAAGTAATATTCAATTGGAGGGTCTGTTCTTCAAGAACATTGACGATCATGGCAACATGCTGAAGAAAGAAATTGTCCAAGCCTGGCGTTTTGTTCACAGCAAAGGGAGAAGATTGTTAGGAAAACATCTTTGCATCTCCCTGGATCCTTACCTTCAATGGGTACGCGTCAGAGCATTCAAGCTCAGGATGCCATATCAACATCAAGAACCTATTCCCCTAAGGGAACCAATTTACCTTTTCTCCACCGATGTTGAAAAATTACAAGCGGCATTAAACAAGGTATGCCAAGAAAGGAATGCTTGGAGGAACAAGTATCGAATTGTCAACACGGAAAATGTTGAGATTCAAAACATCCTAAGAAGGAAGGATGAGTTACTTGAAGTACTCGATCGACAAGTGACACAAACGTCACTTTCTCATCATATCCCTCCTGCTTCCTGGATCATCGATCAGCTCACGTCAGAGAACGCTCAGCTCAAGAAACAGAAGAAGATGTTAGAACGTGAAGTCGGCTCTTCATCAAAGTTTTAGAGTCCTTTCTCTCAGTTTCTCTGTATTTCCATTTTCAAAGTGTGTAAAAAACGGCGTTTTCGCTTAATTAATAAAAGTTTGATGTTTCATAACGTAATTATGGTGTTTCCTTGAAAAAATAATAACTTAATTGCATATCATACATCGCTTTAGTCGTACGCACTGACACGAGAATTGTCGCGGATCTAATAGTCACTTTCCTTTCTCCAGAAAGAGAGGAGGAGAAGGAGGTGAACCAAGACTTTCAAGCTGTCTCATCCATACAACACTCGTTCAAGTCGCAAGAAAAGAATGGAAGACTTTGAGCAAGAGAATGAAGGACTCAGAGAAGAGATTAATACTCTCAAAGGTACTGTTGAAAGACTCAATAGTATGGTAGAAGCCCTGGTAGTTGCGCAGAATCGACCAACGCCAGAAGAACCACAAAGGACTGTGGTTTCCGAGATTGTTTCTACTCCTATTCCTCAGTATACCATGCCGCCTGATCGACCTTGGGGCATGCCGTATAACTTTACTCCAGAAGGGTACATACCTCCAGCTTCTGAAGCTCCAAAAGTCACCATGGATATGCGTCCACCGGAGGGTTACAAACCTCTGGAAATTGAAGTTCCAAGAGCAACGGCAATGGGTTTCGCACAACAAAATGCTGAGATTCCAAGATCTGCTGTCATGGCTTCTCCACGACCAATTATGCATACTTTTCCCCCGCAAGGCGGACAAGTATATCATCACGCTCCAAGTGAGGATGCTGGCGTGTATGAAAGATTGGACGAGTTCCAAGAACAGTTTCTGCAAATGCAGAAGGAACTCAAGACTCTCCGAGGACAAGATCTATTTGGAAAGAATGCTGCAGACCTCTGTCTGGTTCCAAATGTTAAGATTCCTCACAAGTTCAAAGTACCAGAATTCGAGAAGTACAAAGGGAATTCATGCCCACAAAGTCATCTTGTGATGTACGCTCGAAGAATGTCAACTCAGACTGATAATCAACAATTGCTCATTCATTATTTTCAAGACAGCCTGACTGGTGCTGCACTCAAATGGTACATGAACTTGGACAGTTCAGAGATTCGTACTTTTCGAGACCTCGGAGAGGCCTTCGTCAAACAGTATAAGTACAATCTGGATATGGCTCCCGACAGAGATCAACTCCGGGCCATGACTCAAAAGGATAGAGAAAGCTTCAAGGAATACGCTCAGAGATGGCGTGAAGTTGCTGCTCAAATTTGTCCACCACTTGAAGAGAAAGAAATGACAAAAATCTATCTCAAAACTTTAAGTCCATTTTACTACGGACGAATGGTTGCAAGTGCACCAAGTGATTTTACTGAGATGGTAAACATGGGTGTACGTTTAGAAGAAGCAGTTCGGGAAGGACGCTTGAACAAAGAACCAGAATCTTCTGT